>NW_028128037.1:0-150563 GCF_965231255.1 Vanellus vanellus
AGATGGAGTCCGCAGGAAAGCAGAGAGGGCCAAATTGTCTGTGGCATTGAAAGGGTTCCAGGAGGCAGTGAGAACCAGCATTACTTTTCCCCGATGGCACCTTTGCTGCTGGCAGCAAAAGCTGGACGTTTGTCTTTTTTGCTCCGGAGGCTGCCGAAAGCCGAAAACAGGTGCTTTTGATGATGGAGTCGGCAGGAAAGCAGAGAGGGCCAAATTGTCTTTGCATTAAAGAGGTTCCAGGAGGCAGTGAGGACCAGCATTACTTTTCCCTGCTGGCACCTTTGCTGCGGCAGCAAAAGCTGGACGTTTGTCTTTTTACCACCGGGAGGGCCGAAGTGAAAAGGCGCTTTTGAGGATAGAGTCCGCAGGAAAGCAGAGGAGGGCCAAATTGTCCTGTGGCATTTGAAAGGGTTCCAGGAGGCAGTGAGACCCAGCATTACTTTTCCCCGCTGGCACCTTTGCTGTGGCAGCAAAAGCTGGACGTTTGTCATTTTTTGCTCCGGAGGCTGCCGAAAGCGAAAAACAGGTGCTTTTGAGGATGGAGTCCGCAGGAAAGCAGAGAGGGCCAAATTGTCTGTGGCATTTGAAAGGGTTCCAGGAGGCAGTGAGAACCAGCATTACTTTTCCCGCTGGCACCTTTGCTGTGGCAGCAAAAGCTGGACGTTTGTCTTTTTTGCTCCGGAGGCTGCCGAAAGCGAAAACAGGTGCTTTTGATGATGGAGTCCGCAGGAAGCAGAGAGGGCCAAAATGTCTTTGGCATTTAAAGAGGTTCCAGGAGGCAGTGAGGACCAGCATTACTTTTCCCCGCTGGCACCTTTGCTGTGGCAGCAAAAGCTGGACGTTTGTCTTTTTACCACCGGAGGCGCCGAAAGTGAAAAAAAGGCGCTTTTGAGGATAGAGTCCGCAGGAAAGCAGAGAGGGCCAAATTGTCTGTGGCATTTGAAAGGGTTCCAGGAGGCAGTGAGAAACCAGCATTACTTTCCCTGATGGCACCTTTGCTGTGGCAGCAAAAGCTGGGACGTTGTCTTATTTGCTCCGGAGGCTGCGGGAAGCGAAACAGCTGCTTTTGAGGATGGAGTCCGCAGGAAAGCAGAGAGGGCCAAATTGTCTGTGGCATTTGAAGAGGTTCCAGGAGGCAGTGAGAAGCAGCATTTACTTTTCCCCACTGGTACCTTTGCTGTGGCAGCAAAAGCTGGACGTTTGTCTTTTTTGCTCCTGAGGTTGCCGAAAGCGAAAACAGGTGCTTTTGAGGATGGAGTCCGCAGGAAAGCAGAGAGGGCCAAATTGTTGTGGCATTTGAAAGGGTTCCAGGAGGCAGTGAGAACCAGCATTACTTTCCCCGCTGGCACCTTTGCTGTGGCACAAAAGCTGGACGTTTGTCTTTTTTGCTCCGGAGGCTGCCGAAAGCGAAAATAGGTTCTCTTGAGGATGGAGCCGCAGGAAAGCAGGAGGGCCAAATTGTCTGGGCATTTGAAAGGGTTCCAGGAGGCAGTGAGAACCAGCATTTACTTTTCCCGCTGGAACCTTTGCTGTGGCAGCAAAGCTGGCCGTTTGTCTTTTTGCTCGGGGCTCCGAAAGCGAAAACAGGTGCTTTTGATGATAGAGTCCGCAGGAAAGCAGAGAGGGCCAAATTGTCTTTGGCATTTAAAGAGGTTCCAGGAGGCAGTGAGGACCCAGCATTACTTTTCCCCCGTTGGCACCTTTGCTGCGGCAGCAAAAGCTGGACGTTTGTCTTTTTACCACGGAGGGCGCCGAAAGTGAAAAAAAGGCGCTTTTGAGGATAGAGTCCGCAGAAAGCCAGAGAGGCCAAATTGTCTGGGGCATTTGAAAGGGTTCCAGGAGGCAGTGAGAACCAGCATTACTTTTCCCCGCTGGCACCTTTGCTGTGGCAGCAAAAGCTGGACGTTTGTCTTTTTTGCTGAGGATGGAGTCCGCAGGAAAGCAGAGAGGGCCAAATTGTCTGTGGCATTTGAAAGGGTTCCAGGAGGCAGTGAGAACCAGCATTACTTTTCCCCGCTGGCACCTTTGCTGTGGCAGCAAAAGCTGGACGTTTGTCTTTTTTGCTCCGGAGGTTGCCGAAAGCGAAAACAGGTGCTTTTGAGGATGGAGTCCGCAGGAAAGCAGAGAGGGCCAAATTGTCTGAGGCATTTGAAGAGGTTCCAGGAAGCAGTGAGAACCAGCATTACTTTTCCCCGCTGGCACCTTTGCTGTGGCAGCAAAAGCTGGACGTTTGTCTTTTTTGCTCCGGAGGCTGCCGAAAGCGAAAACAGGTGCTTTTGAGGATGGAGTCCGCATGAAAAGCAGAGAGGGCCAAATTGTCTGTGGCATTTGAAAGGGTTCCAGGAGGCAGTGAGAACCAGCATTACTTTTCCCCGCTGGCACCTTTGCTGTGGCAGCAAAAGCTGGACGTTTGTCTTATTTGCTCCGGAGGCTGCGGAAAGCGAAAACAGCTGCTTTTGAGGATGGAGTCCGCAGGAAAGCAGAGAGGGCCAAATTGTCTGTGGCATTTGAAGAGGTTCCAGGAGGCAGTGAGAAGCAGCATTACTTTTCCCCGCTGGTACCTTTGCTGTGGCAGCAAAAGCTGGATGTTTGTCTTTTTTGCTCCTGAGGTTGCCGAAAGCGAAAACAGGTGCTTTTGAGGATGGAGTCCGCAGGAAAGCAGAGAGGGCCAAATTGTCTGTGGCATTTGAAAGGGTTCCAGGAGGCAGTGAGAAACGAGCATTACTTTTCCCCGCTGGCACCTTTGCTGTGGCAGCAAAAGCTGGACGTTTGTCTTTTTTGCTCCGGAGGCTGCCGAAAGCGAAAATAGGTTCTTTTGAGGATGGAGTCCGCAGGAAAGCAGAGAGGGCCAAATTGTCTGGGCATTTGAAAGGGTTCCAGGAGGCAGTGAGAACCAGCATTACTTTTCCCCGCTGGCACCTTTGCTGTGGCAGCAAAAGCTGGACGTTTGTCTTTTTTGCTCCGGAGGCTGCCGAAAGCGAAAACAGGTGCTTTTGATGATGGAGTCCGCAGGAAAGCAGAGAGGGCCAAATTGTCTTTGGCATTTAAAGAGGTTCCAGGAGGCAGTGAGGACCAGCATTACTTTTCCCCGCTGGCACCTTTGCTGCGGCAGCAAAAGCTGGACGTTTGTCTTTTTACCACCGGAGGGCGCCGAAAGTGAAAAAAGGCGCTTTTGAGGATAGAGTCCGCAGGAAAGCAGAGAGGGCCAAATTGTCTGTGGCATTTGATAGGGTTCCAGGAGGCAGTGAGAACCAGCATTACTTTTCCCCGCTGGCACCTTTGCTGTGGCAGCAAAAGCTGGACGTTTGTCTTTTTTGCTCCGGAGGCTGCCGAAAGCGAAAACAGGTGCTTTTGATGATGGAGTCCGCAGGAAAGCAGAGAGGGCCAAATTGTCTGTGACATTTGAAAGGGTTCCAGGAGGCAGTGAGAACGAGCATTACTTTTCCCCGATGGCACCTTTGCTGTGGCAGCAAAAGCTGAACGTTTGTCTTTTTTGCTCCGGAGGCTGCCGAAAGCGAAAACAGGTGCTTTTTGAGGATGGAGTCCGCAGGAAAGCAGAGAGGGCCAAATTGTCTGTGGCATTTGAAAGGGTTCCAGGAGGCAGTGAGAACCAGCATTACTTTCCCCGCTGGCACCTTTGCTGTGGCAGCAAAAGCTGGACGTTTGTCTTTTTTGCTCCGGAGGCTGCCGAAAGCGAAAACAGGTGCTTTTGAGGATGGAGTCCGCAGGAAAGCAGAGAGGGCCAAATTGTCTGTGGCATTTGAAAGGGTTCCAGGAGGCAGTGAGAACCAGCATTACTTTTCCCCGCTGGCACCTTGCTGTGGCAGCAAAAGCTGGACGTTTGTCTTTTTTGCTCCGGAGGGCGCCGAAAGCGAAAATAGGTTCTTTTGAGGATGGAGTCCGCAGGAAAGCAGAGAGGGCCAAATTGTCTGTGGCATTTGAAAGGGTTCCAGGAGGCACTGAGAACCAGCATTACTTTTCCCCGCTGGCACCTTTGCTGTGGCAGCAAAAGCTGGACGTTTGTCTTTTTTGCTCCGGAGGCTGCCGAAAGCGAAACAGGTGCTTTTGAGGATGGAGTCCGCAGGAAAGCAGAGAGGGCCAAATTGTCTGTGGCATTTGAAAGGGTTCCAGGAGGCAGTGAGAACCAGCATTACTTTTCCCCGCTGGCACCTTTGCTGTGGCAGCAAAAGCTGGACGTTTGTCTTTTTTGCTCCGGAGGCTGCCGAAAGCGAAAACAGGTGCTTTTGAGGATGGAGTCCGCAGGAAAGCAGAGAGGGCCAAATTGTCTGTGGCATTTGAAAGGGTTCCAGGAGGCAGTGAGAACCAGCATTACTTTTCCCCGCTGTCACCTTTGTTGTGGCAGCAAAAGCTGGACGTTTGTCTTTTTTGCTCCGGAGGCTGCCGAAAGCGAAAACAGGTGCTTTTGAGGATGGAGTCCGCAGGAAAGCAGAGAGAGCCAAATTGTCTGGGGCATTTGAAGGAGTTCCAGGAGGCAGTGAGAACCAGCATTACTTTTCCCCGCTGGCACCTTTGCTGTGGCAGCAAAAGCTGGACGTTTGTCTTTTTTGCTCCGGAGGCTGCCGAAAGCGAAAACAGGTGCTTTTGAGGATGGAGTCCGCAGGAAAGCAGAGAGAGCCAAATTGTCTGGGGCATTTGAAGGAGTTCCAGGAGGCAGTGAGAACCAGCATTACTTTTCCCCGCTGGCACCTTTGCTGTGGCAGCAAAAGCTGGACGTTTGTCTTTTTTGCTCCGGAGGGCGCCGAAAGCGAAAATAGGTTCTTTTGAGGATGGAGTCCGCAGGAAAGCAGAGAGGGCCAAATTGTCTGTGGCATTTGAAAGGGTTCCAGGAGGCAGTGAGAACCAGCATTACTTTTCCCCGCTGGCACCTCTGCTGTGGCAGCAAAAGCTGGACGTTTGTCTTTTTTGCTCCGGAGGCTGCCGAAAGCGAAAACAGGTGCTTTTGAGGATGGAGTCCGCAGGAAAGCAGAGAGGCCAAATTGTCTGTGGCATTTGAAAGGGTTCCAGGAGGCAGTGAGGAACCAGCATTACTTTTCCCCGCTGGCACCTTTGCTGTGGCAGCAAAAGCTGGACGTTTGTCTTTTTTGCTCCGGAGGTTGCCGAAAGCGAAAACAGGTGCTTTTGAGGATGGAGTCCGCAGGAAAGCAGAGAGGGCCAAATTGTCTGAGGCATTTGAAGAGGTTCCAGGAAGCAGTGAGAACCAGCATTACTTTTCCCCGCTGGCACCTTTGCTGTGGCAGCAAAAGCTGGACGTTTGTCTTTTTACCACCGGAGGGCGCCGAAAGTGAAAAAAGGCGCTTTTGAGGATAGAGTCCGCAGGAAAGCAGAGAGGGCCAAATTGTCTGTGGCATTTGAAAGGGTTCCAGGAGGCAGTGAGAACCAGCATTACTTTTCCCCGATGGCACCTTTGCTGTGGCAGCAAAAGCTGGACGTTTGTCTTATTTGCTCCGGAGGCTGCGGAAAGCGAAAACAGCTGCTTTTGAGGATGGAGTCCGCAGGAAAGCAGAGAGGGCCAAATTGTCTGTGGCATTTGAAGAGGTTCCAGGAGGCAGTGAGAAGCAGCATTACTTTTCCCCGCTGGTACCTTTGCTGTGGCAGCAAAAGCTGGACGTTTGTCTTTTTTGCTCCTGAGGTTGCCGAAAGCGAAAACAGGTGCTTTTGAGGATGGAGTCCGCAGGAAAGCAGAGAGGGCCAAATTGTCTGTGGCATTTGAAAGGGTTCCAGGAGGCAGTGAGAACCAGCATTACTTTTCCCCGCTGGCACCTTTGCTGTGGCAGCAAAAGCTGGACGTTTGTCTTTTTTGCTCCGGAGGCTGCCGAAAGCGAAAATAGGTTCTTTTGAGGATGGAGTCCGCAGGAAAGCAGAGAGGGCCAAATTGTCTGGGCATTTGAAAGGGTTCCAGGAGGCAGTGAGAACCAGCATTACTTTTCCCCGCTGGAACCTTTGCTGTGGCAGCAAAAGCTGGACGTTTGTCTTTTTTGCTCCGGAGGCTGCCGAAAGCGAAAACAGGTGCTTTTGATGATAGAGTCCGCAGGAAAGCAGAGAGGGCCAAATTGTCTTTGGCATTTAAAGAGGTTCCAGGAGGCAGTGAGGACCAGCATTACTTTTCCCCGTTGGCACCTTTGCTGCGGCAGCAAAAGCTGGACGTTTGTCTTTTTACCACCGGAGGGCGCCGAAAGTGAAAAAAGGCGCTTTTGAGGATAGAGTCCGCAGGAAAGCAGAGAGGGCCAAATTGTCTGGGGCATTTGAAAGGGTTCCAGGAGGCAGTGAGAACCAGCATTACTTTTCCCCGCTGGCACCTTTGCTGTGGCAGCAAAAGCTGGACGTTTGTCTTTTTTGCTCCGGAGGCTGCCGAAAGCGAAAACAGGTGCTTTTGAGGATGGAGTCCGCAGGAAAGCAGAGAGGGCCAAATTGTCTGTGGCATTTGAAAGGGTTCCAGGAGGCAGTGAGAACCAGCATTACTTTTCCCCGCTGGCACCTTTGCTGTGGCAGCAAAAGCTGGACGTTTGTCTTTTTTGCTCCGGAGGTTGCCGAAAGCGAAAACAGGTGCTTTTGAGGATGGAGTCCGCAGGAAAGCAGAGAGGGCCAAATTGTCTGAGGCATTTGAAGAGGTTCCAGGAAGCAGTGAGAACCAGCATTACTTTTCCCCGCTGGCACCTTTGCTGTGGCAGCAAAAGCTGGACGTTTGTCTTTTTTGCTCCGGAGGCTGCCGAAAGCGAAAACAGGTGCTTTTGAGGATGGAGTCCGCATGAAAGCAGAGAGGGCCAAATTGTCTGTGGCATTTGAAAGGGTTCCAGGAGGCAGTGAGAACCAGCATTACTTTTCCCCGCTGGCACCTTTGCTGTGGCAGCAAAAGCTGGACGTTTGTCTTATTTGCTCCGGAGGCTGCGGAAAGCGAAAACAGCTGCTTTTGAGGATGGAGTCCGCAGGAAAGCAGAGAGGGCCAAATTGTCTGTGGCATTTGAAGAGGTTCCAGGAGGCAGTGAGAAGCAGCATTACTTTTCCCCGCTGGTACCTTTGCTGTGGCAGCAAAAGCTGGATGTTTGTCTTTTTTGCTCCTGAGGTTGCCGAAAGCGAAAACAGGTGCTTTTGAGGATGGAGTCCGCAGGAAAGCAGAGAGGGCCAAATTGTCTGTGGCATTTGAAAGGGTTCCAGGAGGCAGTGAGAACGAGCATTACTTTTCCCCGCTGGCACCTTTGCTGTGGCAGCAAAAGCTGGACGTTTGTCTTTTTTGCTCCGGAGGCTGCCGAAAGCGAAAATAGGTTCTTTTGAGGATGGAGTCCGCAGGAAAGCAGAGAGGGCCAAATTGTCTGGGCATTTGAAAGGGTTCCAGGAGGCAGTGAGAACCAGCATTACTTTTCCCCGCTGGCACCTTTGCTGTGGCAGCAAAAGCTGGACGTTTGTCTTTTTTGCTCCGGAGGCTGCCGAAAGCGAAAACAGGTGCTTTTGATGATGGAGTCCGCAGGAAAGCAGAGAGGGCCAAATTGTCTTTGGCATTTAAAGAGGTTCCAGGAGGCAGTGAGGACCAGCATTACTTTTCCCCGCTGGCACCTTTGCTGCGGCAGCAAAAGCTGGACGTTTGTCTTTTTACCACCGGAGGGCGCCGAAAGTGAAAAAAGGCGCTTTTGAGGATAGAGTCCGCAGGAAAGCAGAGAGGGCCAAATTGTCTGTGGCATTTGATAGGGTTCCAGGAGGCAGTGAGAACCAGCATTACTTTTCCCCGCTGGCACCTTTGCTGTGGCAGCAAAAGCTGGACGTTTGTCTTTTTTGCTCCGGAGGCTGCCGAAAGCGAAAACAGGTGCTTTTGATGATGGAGTCCGCAGGAAAGCAGAGAGGGCCAAATTGTCTGTGACATTTGAAAGGGTTCCAGGAGGCAGTGAGAACGAGCATTACTTTTCCCCGATGGCACCTTTGCTGTGGCAGCAAAAGCTGAACGTTTGTCTTTTTTGCTCCGGAGGCTGCCGAAAGCGAAAACAGGTGCTTTTGAGGATGGAGTCCGCAGGAAAGCAGAGAGGGCCAAATTGTCTGTGGCATTTGAAAGGGTTCCAGGAGGCAGTGAGAACCAGCATTACTTTTCCCCGCTGGCACCTTTGCTGTGGCAGCAAAAGCTGGACGTTTGTCTTTTTTGCTCCGGAGGCTGCCGAAAGCGAAAACAGGTGCTTTTGAGGATGGAGTCCGCAGGAAAGCAGAGAGGGCCAAATTGTCTGTGGCATTTGAAAGGGTTCCAGGAGGCAGTGAGAACCAGCATTACTTTTCCCCGCTGGCACCTTTGCTGTGGCAGCAAAAGCTGGACGTTTGTCTTTTTTGCTCCGGAGGGCGCCGAAAGCGAAAATAGGTTCTTTTGAGGATGGAGTCCGCAGGAAAGCAGAGAGGGCCAAATTGTCTGTGGCATTTGAAAGGGTTCCAGGAGGCACTGAGAACCAGCATTACTTTTCCCCGCTGGCACCTTTGCTGTGGCAGCAAAAGCTGGACGTTTGTCTTTTTTGCTCCGGAGGCTGCCGAAAGCGAAAACAGGTGCTTTTGAGGATGGAGTCCGCAGGAAAGCAGAGAGGGCCAAATTGTCTGTGGCATTTGAAAGGGTTCCAGGAGGCAGTGAGAACCAGCATTACTTTTCCCCGCTGGCACCTTTGCTGTGGCAGCAAAAGCTGGACGTTTGTCTTTTTTGCTCCGGAGGCTGCCGAAAGCGAAAACAGGTGCTTTTGAGGATGGAGTCCGCAGGAAAGCAGAGAGGGCCAAATTGTCTGTGGCATTTGAAAGGGTTCCAGGAGGCAGTGAGAACCAGCATTACTTTTCCCCGCTGTCACCTTTGTTGTGGCAGCAAAAGCTGGACGTTTGTCTTTTTTGCTCCGGAGGCTGCCGAAAGCGAAAACAGGTGCTTTTGAGGATGGAGTCCGCAGGAAAGCAGAGAGAGCCAAATTGTCTGGGGCATTTGAAGGAGTTCCAGGAGGCAGTGAGAACCAGCATTACTTTTCCCCGCTGGCACCTTTGCTGTGGCAGCAAAAGCTGGACGTTTGTCTTTTTTGCTCCGGAGGCTGCCGAAAGCGAAAACAGGTGCTTTTGAGGATGGAGTCCGCAGGAAAGCAGAGAGAGCCAAATTGTCTGGGGCATTTGAAGGAGTTCCAGGAGGCAGTGAGAACCAGCATTACTTTTCCCCGCTGGCACCTTTGCTGTGGCAGCAAAAGCTGGACGTTTGTCTTTTTTGCTCCGGAGGGCGCCGAAAGCGAAAATAGGTTCTTTTGAGGATGGAGTCCGCAGGAAAGCAGAGAGGGCCAAATTGTCTGTGGCATTTGAAAGGGTTCCAGGAGGCAGTGAGAACCAGCATTACTTTTCCCCGCTGGCACCTCTGCTGTGGCAGCAAAAGCTGGACGTTTGTCTTTTTTGCTCCGGAGGCTGCCGAAAGCGAAAACAGGTGCTTTTGAGGATGGAGTCCGCAGGAAAGCAGAGAGGGCCAAATTGTCTGTGGCATTTGAAAGGGTTCCAGGAGGCAGTGAGAACCAGCATTACTTTTCCCCGCTGGCACCTTTGCTGTGGCAGCAAAAGCTGGACGTTTGTCTTTTTTGCTCCGGAGGTTGCCGAAAGCGAAAACAGGTGCTTTTGAGGATGGAGTCCGCAGGAAAGCAGAGAGGGCCAAATTGTCTGAGGCATTTGAAGAGGTTCCAGGAAGCAGTGAGAACCAGCATTACTTTTCCCCGCTGGCACCTTTGCTGTGGCAGCAAAAGCTGGACGTTTGTCTTTTTTGCTCCGGAGGCTGCCGAAAGCGAAAACAGGTGCTTTTGAGGATGGAGTCCGCAGGAAAGCAGAGAGGGCCAAATTGTCTGTGGCATTTGAAAGGGTTCCAGGAGGCAGTGAGAACCAGCATTACTTTTCCCCGCTGGCACCTTTGCTGTGGCAGCAAAAGCTGGACGTTTGTCTTTTTTGCTCCGGAGGCTGCCGAAAGCGAAAACAGGTGCTTTTGAGGATGGAGTCCGCAGGAAAGCAGAGAGGGCCAAATTGTCTGTGGCATTTGAAGAGGTTCCAGGAGGCAGTGAGAACCAGCATTACTTTTCCCCGCTGGTACCTTTGCTGTGGCAGCAAAAGCTGGACGTTTGTCTTTTTTGCTCCGGAGGGCGCCGAAAGCAAAAATAGGTTCTTTTGAGGATGGAGTCCGCAGGAAAGCAGAGAGGGCCAAATTGTCTGTGGCATTTGAAAGGGTTCCAGGAGGCAGTGAGAACCAGCATTACTTTTCCCCGATGGCACCTTTGCTGTGGCAGCAAAAGCTGGACGTTTGTCTTTTTTGCTCCGGAGGCTGCCGAAAGCGAAAACAGGTGCTTTTGAGGATGGAGTCCGCAGGAAAGCAGAGAGGGCCAAATTGTCTGTGGCATTTGAAAGGGTTCCAGGAGGCAGTGAGAACCAGCATTACTTTTCCCCGATGGCACCTTTGCTGTGGCAGCAAAAGCTGGACGTTTGTCTTTTTTGCTCCGGAGGCTGCCGAAAGAGAAAACAGGTGCTTTTGAGGATGGAGTCCGCAGGAAAGCAGAGAGGGCCAAATTGTCTGTGGCATTTGAAAGGGTTCCAGGAGGCAGTGAGAACCAGCATTACTTTTCCCCGCTGGCACCTTTGCTGTGGCAGCAAAAGCTGGACGTTTGTCTTTTTTGCTCCGGAGGCTGCCGAAAGCGAAAACAGGTGCTTTTGATGATGGAGTCCGCAGGAAAGCAGAGAGGGCCAAATTGTCTTTGGCATTTAAAGAGGTTCCAGGAGGCAGTGAGGACCAGCATTACTTTTCCCCGCTGGCACCTTTGCTGTGGCAGCAAAAGCTGGACGTTTGTCTTTTTTGCTCCTGAGGTTGCCGAAAGCGAAAACAGGTGCTTTTGAGGATGGAGTCCGCAGGAAAGCAGAGAGGGCCAAATTGTCTGTGGCATTTGAAAGGGTTCCAGGAGGCAGTGAGAACGAGCATTACTTTTCCCCGCTGGCACCTTTGCTGTGGCAGCAAAAGCTGGACGTTTGTCTTTTTTGCTCCGGAGGCTGCCGAAAGCGAAAATAGGTTCTTTTGAGGATGGAGTCCGCAGGAAAGCAGAGAGGGCCAAATTGTCTGGGCATTTGAAAGGGTTCCAGGAGGCAGTGAGAACCAGCATTACTTTTCCCCGCTGGCACCTTTGCTGTGGCAGCAAAAGCTGGACGTTTGTCTTTTTTGCTCCGGAGGCTGCCGAAAGCGAAAACAGGTGCTTTTGATGATAGAGTCCGCAGGAAAGCAGAGAGGGCCAAATTGTCTTTGGCATTTAAAGAGGTTCCAGGAGGCAGTGAGGACCAGCATTACTTTTCCCCGTTGGCACCTTTGCTGCGGCAGCAAAAGCTGGACGTTTGTCTTTTTACCACCGGAGGGCGCCGAAAGTGAAAAAAGGCGCTTTTGAGGATAGAGTCCGCAGGAAAGCAGAGAGGGCCAAATTGTCTGGGGCATTTGAAAGGGTTCCAGGAGGCAGTGAGAACCAGCATTACTTTTCCCCGCTGGCACCTTTGCTGTGGCAGCAAAAGCTGGACGTTTGTCTTTTTTGCTCCGGAGGCTGCCGAAAGCGAAAACAGGTGCTTTTGAGGATGGAGTCCGCAGGAAAGCAGAGAGGGCCAAATTGTCTGTGGCATTTGAAAGGGTTCCAGGAGGCAGTGAGAACCAGCATTACTTTTCCCCGCTGGCACCTTTGCTGTGGCAGCAAAAGCTGGACGTTTGTCTTTTTTGCTCCGGAGGTTGCCGAAAGCGAAAACAGGTGCTTTTGAGGATGGAGTCCGCAGGAAAGCAGAGAGGGCCAAATTGTCTGAGGCATTTGAAGAGGTTCCAGGAAGCAGTGAGAACCAGCATTACTTTTCCCCGCTGGCACCTTTGCTGTGGCAGCAAAAGCTGGACGTTTGTCTTTTTTGCTCCGGAGGCTGCCGAAAGCGAAAACAGGTGCTTTTGAGGATGGAGTCCGCATGAAAGCAGAGAGGGCCAAATTGTCTGTGGCATTTGAAAGGGTTCCAGGAGGCAGTGAGAACCAGCATTACTTTTCCCCGCTGGCACCTTTGCTGTGGCAGCAAAAGCTGGACGTTTGTCTTATTTGCTCCGGAGGCTGCGGAAAGCGAAAACAGCTGCTTTTGAGGATGGAGTCCGCAGGAAAGCAGAGAGGGCCAAATTGTCTGTGGCATTTGAAGAGGTTCCAGGAGGCAGTGAGAAGCAGCATTACTTTTCCCCGCTGGTACCTTTGCTGTGGCAGCAAAAGCTGGATGTTTGTCTTTTTTGCTCCTGAGGTTGCCGAAAGCGAAAACAGGTGCTTTTGAGGATGGAGTCCGCAGGAAAGCAGAGAGGGCCAAATTGTCTGTGGCATTTGAAAGGGTTCCAGGAGGCAGTGAGAACGAGCATTACTTTTCCCCGCTGGCACCTTTGCTGTGGCAGCAAAAGCTGGACGTTTGTCTTTTTTGCTCCGGAGGCTGCCGAAAGCGAAAATAGGTTCTTTTGAGGATGGAGTCCGCAGGAAAGCAGAGAGGGCCAAATTGTCTGGGCATTTGAAAGGGTTCCAGGAGGCAGTGAGAACCAGCATTACTTTTCCCCGCTGGCACCTTTGCTGTGGCAGCAAAAGCTGGACGTTTGTCTTTTTTGCTCCGGAGGCTGCCGAAAGCGAAAACAGGTGCTTTTGATGATGGAGTCCGCAGGAAAGCAGAGAGGGCCAAATTGTCTTTGGCATTTAAAGAGGTTCCAGGAGGCAGTGAGGACCAGCATTACTTTTCCCCGCTGGCACCTTTGCTGCGGCAGCAAAAGCTGGACGTTTGTCTTTTTACCACCAGAGGGCGCCGAAAGTGAAAAAAGGCGCTTTTGAGGATAGAGTCCGCAGGAAAGCAGAGAGGGCCAAATTGTCTGTGGCATTTGATAGGGTTCCAGGAGGCAGTGAGAACCAGCATTACTTTTCCCCGCTGGCACCTTTGCTGTGGCAGCAAAAGCTGGACGTTTGTCTTTTTTGCTCCGGAGGCTGCCGAAAGCGAAAACAGGTGCTTTTGAGGATGGAGTCCGCAGGAAAGCAGAGAGGGCCAAATTGTCTGTGACATTTGAAAGGGTTCCAGGAGGCAGTGAGAACGAGCATTACTTTTCCCCGATGGCACCTTTGCTGTGGCAGCAAAAGCTGGACGTTTGTCTTTTTTGCTCCGGAGGCTGCCGAAAGCGAAAACAGGTGCTTTTGAGGATGGAGTCCGCAGGAAAGCAGAGAGGGCCAAATTGTCTGTGGCATTTGAAAGGGTTCCAGGAGGCAGTGAGAACCAGCATTACTTTTCCCCGCTGGCACCTTTGCTGTGGCAGCAAAAGCTGGACGTTTGTCTTTTTTGCTCCGGAGGCTGCCGAAAGCGAAAACAGGTGCTTTTGAGGATGGAGTCCGCAGGAAAGCAGAGAGGGCCAAATTGTCTGTGGCATTTGAAAGGGTTCCAGGAGGCAGTGAGAACCAGCATTACTTTTCCCCGCTGGCACCTTTGCTGTGGCAGCAAAAGCTGGACGTTTGTCTTTTTTGCTCCGGAGGGCGCCGAAAGCGAAAATAGGTTCTTTTGAGGATGGAGTCCGCAGGAAAGCAGAGAGGGCCAAATTGTCTGTGGCATTTGAAAGGGTTCCAGGAGGCAGTGAGAACCAGCATTACTTTTCCCCGCTGGCACCTTTGCTGTGGCAGCAAAAGCTGGACGTTTGTCTTTTTTGCTCCGGAGGCTGCCGAAAGCGAAAACAGGTGCTTTTGAGGATGGAGTCCGCAGGAAAGCAGAGAGGGCCAAATTGTCTGTGGCATTTGAAAGGGTTCCAGGAGGCAGTGAGAACCAGCATTACTTTTCCCCGCTGGCACCTTTGCTGTGGCAGCAAAAGCTGGACGTTTGTCTTTTTTGCTCCGGAGGCTGCCGAAAGCGAAAACAGGTGCTTTTGAGGATGGAGTCCGCAGGAAAGCAGAGAGGCCAAATTGTCTGTGGCATTTGAAAGGGTTCCAGGAGGCAGTGAGAACCAGCATTACTTTTCCCCGCTGTCACCTTTGTTGTGGCAGCAAAAGCTGGACGTTTGTCTTTTTCGCTCCGGAGGCTGCCGAAAGCGAAAACAGGTGCTTTTGAGGATGGAGTCCGCAGGAAAGCAGAGAGGGCCCAAATTGTCTGTGGAATTGGAAAGGGTTCCAGGAGGCAGTGAGAACCAGCATTACTTTTCCCCGCTGTCACCTTTGTTGTGGCAGCAAAAGCTGACGTTTTTCTTTTTTGCTCCGGAGGCTGCCGAAAGCGAAAACAGGTGCTTTTGAGGATGGAGTCCGCAGGAAAGCAGAGAGAGCCAAATTGTCTGGGGCATTTGAAGGAGTTCCAGGAGGCAGTGAGAACCAGCATTACTTTTCCCCGCTGGCACCTTTGCTGTGGCAGCAAAAGCTGGACGTTTGTCTTTTTTGCTCCGGAGGCTGCCGAAAGCGAAAACAGGTGCTTTTGAGGATGGAGTCCGCAGGAAAGCAGAGAGGGCCAAATTGTCTGTGACATTTGAAAGGGTTCCAGGAGGCAGTGAGAACCAGCATTACTTTTCCCCGCTGGCACCTTTGCTGTGGCAGCAAAAGCTGGACGTTTGTCTTTTTTGCTCCGGAGGCTGCCGAAAGCGAAAACAGGTGCTTTTGAGGATGGAGTCCGCAGGAAAGCAGAGAGGGCCAAATTGTCTGTGGCATTTGAAAGGGTTCCAGGAGGCAGTGAGAACCAGCATTACTTTTCCCCGCTGGCACCTTTGCTGTGGCAGCAAAAGCTGGACGTTTGTCTTTTTTGCTCCGGAGGCTGCCGAAAGCGAAAACAGGTGCTTTTGAGGATGGAGTCCGCAGGAAAGCAGAGAGGGCCAAATTGTCTGTGGCATTTGAAAGGGTTCCAGGAGGCAGTGAGAACCAGCATTACTTTTCCCCGCTGGCACCTTTGCTGTGGCAGCAAAAGCTGGACGTTTGTCTTTTTTGCTCCGGAGGCTGCCGAAAGCGAAAACAGGTGCTTTTGAGGATGGAGTCCGCAGGAAAGCAGAGAGGGCCAAATTGTCTGTGGCATTTGAAAGGGTTCCAGGAGGCAGTGAGAACCAGCATTACTTTTCCCCGCTGGCACCTTTGTTGTGGCAGCAAAAGCTGGACGTTTGTCTTTTTTGCTCCGGAGGCTGCCGAAAGCGAAAACAGGTGCTTTTGAGGATGGAGTCCGCAGGAAAGCAGAGAGAGCCAAATTGTCTGGGGCATTTGAAGGAGTTCCAGGAGGCAGTGAGAACCAGCATTACTTTTCCCCGCTGGCACCTTTGCTGTGCAGCAAAAGCTGGGACGTTTGTCTTTTTTGCTCCGGAGGCTGCCGAAAGCGAAAACAGGTGCTTTTGAGGATGGAGTCCGCAGGAAAGCAGAGAGAGCCAAATTGTCTGGGGCATTTGAAGGAGTTCCAGGAGGCAGTGAGAACCAGCATTACTTTTCCCCGCTGGCACCTTTGCTGTGGCAGCAAAAGCTGGACGTTTGTCTTTTTTGCTCCGGAGGCTGCCGAAAGCGAAAACAGGTGCTTTTGAGGATGGAGTCCGCAGGAAAGCAGAGAGGGCCAAATTGTCTGTGGCATTTGAAAGGGTTCCAGGAGGCAGTGAGAACCAGCATTACTTTTCCCCGCTGGAACCTTTGCTGTGGCAGCAAAAGCTGGACGTTTGTCTTTTTTGCTCCGGAGGCTGCCGAAAGCGAAAACAGGTGCTTTTGAGGATGGAGTCCGCAGGAAAGCAGAGAGGGCCAAATTGTCTGTGGCATTTGAAAGGGTTCCAGGAGGCAGTGAGAACCAGCATTACTTTTCCCCGCTGGCACCTTTGCTGTGGCAGCAAAAGCTGGACGTTTGTCTTTTTTGCTCCGGACGGCGCCGAAAGCGAAAATAGGTTCTTTTGAGGATGGAGTCCGCAGGAAAGCAGAGAGGGCCAAATTGTCTGTGGCATTTGAAAGGGTTCCAGGAGGCAGTGAGAACCAGCATTACTTTTCCCCGCTGGCACCTCTGCTGTGGCAGCAAAAGCTGGACGTTTGTCTTTTTTGCTCCGGAGGCTGCCGAAAGCGAAAACAGGTGCTTTTGAGGATGGAGTCCGCAGGAAAGCAGAGAGGGCCAAATTGTCTGTGGCATTTGAAAGGGTTCCAGGAGGCAGTGAGAACCAGCATTACTTTTCCCCGCTGGCACCTTTGCTGTGGCAGCAAAAGCTGGACGTTTGTCTTTTTTGCTCCGGAGGTTGCCGAAAGCGAAAACAGGTGCTTTTGAGGATGGAGTCCGCAGGAAAGCAGAGAGGGCCAAATTGTCTGAGGCATTTGAAGAGGTTCCAGGAAGCAGTGAGAACCAGCATTACTTTTCCCCGCTGGCACCTTTGCTGTGGCAGCAAAAGCTGGACGTTTGTCTTTTTTGCTCCGGAGGCTGCCTAAAGCGAATACAGGTGCTTTTGAGGATGGAGTCCGCAGGAAAGCAGAGAGGGCCAAATTGTCTGTGGCATTTGAAAGGGTTCCAGGAGGCAGTGAGAACCAGCATTACTTTTCCCCGCTGGCACCTTTGCTGTGGCAGCAAAAGCTGGACGTTTGTCTTTTTTGCTCCGGAGGCTGCCGAAAGCGAAAACAGGTGCTTTTGAGGATGGAGTCCGCAGGAAAGCAGAGAGGGCCAAATTGTCTGTGGCATTTGAAGAGGTTCCAGGAGGCAGTGAGAACCAGCATTACTTTTCCCCGCTGGTACCTTTGCTGTGGCAGCAAAAGCTGGACGTTTGTCTTTTTTGCTCCGGAGGGCGCCGAAAGCAAAAATAGGTTCTTTTGAGGATGGAGTCCGCAGGAAAGCAGAGAGGGCCAAATTGTCTGTGGCATTTGAAAGGGTTCCAGGAGGCAGTGAGAACCAGCATTACTTTTCCCCGCTGGCACCTTTGTTGTGGCAGCAAAAGCTGGACGTTTGTCTTTTTTGCTCCGGAGGCTGCCGAAAGCGAAAACAGGTGCTTTTGAGGATGGAGTCCGCAGGAAAGCAGAGAGGGCCAAATTGTCTGTGGCATTTGAAAGGGTTCCAGGAGGCAGTGAGAACCAGCATTACTTTTCCCCGCTGGCACCTTTGTTGTGGCAGCAAAAGCTGGACGTTTGTCTTTTTTGCTCCGGAGGCTGCCGAAAGCGAAAACAGGTGCTTTTGAGGATGGAGTCCGCAGGAAAGCAGAGAGAGCCAAATTGTCTGGGGCATTTGAAGGAGTTCCAGGAGGCAGTGAGAACCAGCATTACTTTTCCCCGCTGGCACCTTTGCTGTGGCAGCAAAAGCTGGACGTTTGTCTTTTTTGCTCCGGAGGCTGCCGAAAGCGAAAACAGGTGCTTTTGAGGATGGAGTCCGCAGGAAAGCAGAGAGAGCCAAATTGTCTGGGGCATTTGAAGGAGTTCCAGGAGGCAGTGAGAACCAGCATTACTTTTCCCCGCTGGCACCTTTGCTGTGGCAGCAAAAGCTGGACGTTTGTCTTTTTTGCTCCGGAGGCTGCCGAAAGCGAAAACAGGTGCTTTTGAGGATGGAGTCCGCAGGAAAGCAGAGAGGGCCAAATTGTCTGTGGCATTTGAAAGGGTTCCAGGAGGCAGTGAGAACCAGCATTACTTTTCCCCGCTGGAACCTTTGCTGTGGCAGCAAAAGCTGGACGTTTGTCTTTTTTGCTCCGGAGGCTGCCGAAAGCGAAAACAGGTGCTTTTGAGGATGGAGTCCGCAGGAAAGCAGAGAGGGCCAAATTGTCTGTGGCATTTGAAAGGGTTCCAGGAGGCAGTGAGAACCAGCATTACTTTTCCCCGCTGGCACCTTTGCTGTGGCAGCAAAAGCTGGACGTTTGTCTTTTTTGCTCCGGACGGCGCCGAAAGCGAAAATAGGTTCTTTTGAGGATGGAGTCCGCAGGAAAGCAGAGAGGGCCAAATTGTCTGTGGCATTTGAAAGGGTTCCAGGAGGCAGTGAGAACCAGCATTACTTTTCCCCGCTGGCACCTCTGCTGTGGCAGCAAAAGCTGGACGTTTGTCTTTTTTGCTCCGGAGGCTGCCGAAAGCGAAAACAGGTGCTTTTGAGGATGGAGTCCGCAGGAAAGCAGAGAGGGCCAAATTGTCTGTGGCATTTGAAAGGGTTCCAGGAGGCAGTGAGAACCAGCATTACTTTTCCCCGCTGGCACCTTTGCTGTGGCAGCAAAAGCTGGACGTTTGTCTTTTTTGCTCCGGAGGTTGCCGAAAGCGAAAACAGGTGCTTTTGAGGATGGAGTCCGCAGGAAAGCAGAGAGGGCCAAATTGTCTGAGGCATTTGAAGAGGTTCCAGGAAGCAGTGAGAACCAGCATTACTTTTCCCCGCTGGCACCTTTGCTGTGGCAGCAAAAGCTGGACGTTTGTCTTTTTTGCTCCGGAGGCTGCCGAAAGCGAATACAGGTGCTTTTGAGGATGGAGTCCGCAGGAAAGCAGAGAGGGCCAAATTGTCTGTGGCATTTGAAAGGGTTCCAGGAGGCAGTGAGAACCAGCATTACTTTTCCCCGCTGGCACCTTTGCTGTGGCAGCAAAAGCTGGACGTTTGTCTTTTTTGCTCCGGAGGCTGCCGAAAGCGAAAACAGGTGCTTTTGAGGATGGAGTCCGCAGGAAAGCAGAGAGGGCCAAATTGTCTGTGGCATTTGAAGAGGTTCCAGGAGGCAGTGAGAACCAGCATTACTTTTCCCCGCTGGTACCTTTGCTGTGGCAGCAAAAGCTGGACGTTTGTCTTTTTTGCTCCGGAGGGCGCCGAAAGCAAAAATAGGTTCTTTTGAGGATGGAGTCCGCAGGAAAGCAGAGAGGGCCAAATTGTCTGTGGCATTTGAAAGGGTTCCAGGAGGCAGTGAGAACCAGCATTACTTTTCCCCGCTGGCACCTTTGCTGTGGCAGCAAAAGCTGGACGTTTGTCTTTTTTGCTCCGGAGGCTGCCGAAAGCGAAAACAGGTGCTTTTGAGGATGGAGTCCGCAGGAAAGCAGAGAGGGCCAAATTGTCTGTGGCATTTGAAAGGGTTCCAGGAGGCAGTGAGAACCAGCATTACTTTTCCCCGCTGGCACCTTTGTTGTGGCAGCAAAAGCTGGACGTTTGTCTTTTTTGCTCCGGAGGCTGCCGAAAGCGAAAACAGGTGCTTTTGAGGATGGAGTCCGCAGGAAAGCAGAGAGAGCCAAATTGTCTGGGGCATTTGAAGGAGTTCCAGGAGGCAGTGAGAACCAGCATTACTTTTCCCCGCTGGCACCTTTGCTGTGGCAGCAAAAGCTGGACGTTTGTCTTTTTTGCTCCGGAGGCTGCCGAAAGCGAAAACAGGTGCTTTTGAGGATGGAGTCCGCAGGAAAGCAGAGAGAGCCAAATTGTCTGGGGCATTTGAAGGAGTTCCAGGAGGCAGTGAGAACCAGCATTACTTTTCCCCGCTGGCACCTTTGCTGTGGCAGCAAAAGCTGGACGTTTGTCTTTTTTGCTCCGGAGGCTGCCGAAAGCGAAAACAGGTGCTTTTGAGGATGGAGTCCGCAGGAAAGCAGAGAGGGCCAAATTGTCTGTGGCATTTGAAAGGGTTCCAGGAGGCAGTGAGAACCAGCATTACTTTTCCCCGCTGGAACCTTTGCTGTGGCAGCAAAAGCTGGACGTTTGTCTTTTTTGCTCCGGAGGCTGCCGAAAGCGAAAACAGGTGCTTTTGAGGATGGAGTCCGCAGGAAAGCAGAGAGGGCCAAATTGTCTGTGGCATTTGAAAGGGTTCCAGGAGGCAGTGAGAACCAGCATTACTTTTCCCCGCTGGCACCTTTGCTGTGGCAGCAAAAGCTGGACGTTTGTCTTTTTTGCTCCGGAGGGCGCCGAAAGCGAAAATAGGTTCTTTTGAGGATGGAGTCCGCAGGAAAGCAGAGAGGGCCAAATTGTCTGTGGCATTTGAAAGGGTTCCAGGAGGCAGTGAGAACCAGCATTACTTTTCCCCGCTGGCACCTCTGCTGTGGCAGCAAAAGCTGGACGTTTGTCTTTTTTGCTCCGGAGGCTGCCGAAAGCGAAAACAGGTGCTTTTGAGGATGGAGTCCGCAGGAAAGCAGAGAGGGCCAAATTGTCTGTGGCATTTGAAAGGGTTCCAGGAGGCAGTGAGAACCAGCATTACTTTTCCCCGCTGGCACCTTTGCTGTGGCAGCAAAAGCTGGACGTTTGTCTTTTTTGCTCCGGAGGTTGCCGAAAGCGAAAACAGGTGCTTTTGAGGATGGAGTCCGCAGGAAAGCAGAGAGGGCCAAATTGTCTGAGGCATTTGAAGAGGTTCCAGGAAGCAGTGAGAACCAGCATTACTTTTCCCCGCTGGCACCTTTGTTGTGGCAGCAAAAGCTGGACGTTTGTCTTTTTTGCTCCGGAGGCTGCCGAAAGCGAATACAGGTGCTTTTGAGGATGGAGTCCGCAGGAAAGCAGAGAGGGCCAAATTGTCTGTGGCATTTGAAAGGGTTCCAGGAGGCAGTGAGAACCAGCATTACTTTTCCCCGCTGGCACCTTTGCTGTGGCAGCAAAAGCTGGACGTTTGTCTTTTTTGCTCCGGAGGCTGCCGAAAGCGAAAACAGGTGCTTTTGAGGATGGAGTCCGCAGGAAAGCAGAGAGGGCCAAATTGTCTGGGGCATTTGAAGAGGTTCCAGGAGGCAGTGAGAACCAGCATTACTTTTCCCCGCTGGTACCTTTGCTGTGGCAGCAAAAGCTGGACGTTTGTCTTTTTTGCTCCGGAGGGCGCCGAAAGCAAAAATAGGTTCTTTTGAGGATGGAGTCCGCAGGAAAGCAGAGAGGGCCAAATTGTCTGTGGCATTTGAAAGGGTTCCAGGAGGCAGTGAGAACCAGCATTACTTTTCCCCGATGGCACCTTTGCTGTGGCAGCAAAAGCTGGACGTTTGTCTTTTTTGCTCCGGAGGCTGCCGAAAGCGAAAACAGGTGCTTTTGAGGATGGAGTCCGCAGGAAAGCAGAGAGGGCCAAATTGTCTTTGGCATTTAAAGAGGTTCCAGGAGGCAGTGAGGACCAGCATTACTTTTCCCCGCTGGCACCTTTGCTGCGGCAGCAAAAGCTGGACGTTTGTCTTTTTACCACCGGAGGGCGCCGAAAGTGAAAAAAGGCGCTTTTGAGGATAGAGTCCGCAGGAAAGCAGAGAGGGCCAAATTGTCTGTGGCATTTGAAAGGGTTCCAGGAGGCAGTGAGAACCAGCATTACTTTTCCCCACTGGCACCTTTGCTGTGGCAGCAAAAGCTGGACGTTTGTCTTTTTTGCTCCGGAGGCTGCCGAAAGCGAAAACAGGTGCTTTTGAGGATGGAGTCCGCAGGAAAGCAGAGAGGGCCAAATTGTCTGTGGCATTTGAAAGGGTTCCAGGAGGCAGTGAGAACCAGCATTACTTTTCCCCGCTGGCACCTTTGCTGTGGCAGCAAAAGCTGGACGTTTGTCTTTTTTGCTCCGGAGGCTGCCGAAAGCGAAAACAGGTGCTTTTGATGATGGAGTCCGCAGGAAAGCAGAGAGGGCCAAATTGTCTTTGGCATTTAAAGAGGTTCCAGGAGGCAGTGAGGACCAGCATTACTTTTCCCCGCTGGCACCTTTGCTGTGGCAGCAAAAGCTGGACGTTTGTCTTTTTACCACCGGAGGGCGCCGAAAGTGAAAAAAGGCGCTTTTGAGGATAGAGTCCGCAGGAAAGCAGAGAGGGCCAAATTGTCTGTGGCATTTGAAAGGGTTCCAGGAGGCAGTGAGAACCAGCATTACTTTTCCCCGCTGGCACCTTTGCTGTGGCAGCAAAAGCTGGACGTTTGTCTTATTTGCTCCGGAGGCTGCGGAAAGCGAAAACAGGTGCTTTTGTGGATGGAGTCCGCAGGAAAGCAGAGAGGGCCAAATTGTCTGTGGCATTTGAAGAGGTTCCAGGAGGCAGTGAGAAGCAGCATTACTTTTCCCCGCTGGTACCTTTGCTGTGGCAGCAAAAGCTGGACGTTTGTCTTTTTTGCTCCTGAGGTTGCCGAAAGCGAAAACAGGTGCTTTTGAGGATGGAGTCCGCAGGAAAGCAGAGAGGGCCAAATTGTCTGTGGCATTTGAAAGGGTTCCAGGAGGCAGTGAGAACGAGCATTACTTTTCCCCGCTGGCACCTTTGCTGTGGCAGCAAAAGCTGGACGTTTGTCTTTTTTGCTCCGGAGGCTGCCGAAAGCGAAAATAGGTTCTTTTGAGGATGGAGTCCGCAGGAAAGCAGAGAGGGCCAAATTGTCTGGGCATTTGAAAGGGTTCCAGGAGGCAGTGAGAACCAGCATTACTTTTCCCCGCTGGCACCTTTGCTGTGGCAGCAAAAGCTGGACGTTTGTCTTTTTTGGTCCGGAGGCTGCCGAAAGCGAAAACAGGTGCTTTTGATGATGGAGTCCGCAGGAAAGCAGAGAGGGCCAAATTGTCTTTGGCATTTAAAGAGGTTCCAGGAGGCAGTGAGGACCAGCATTACTTTTCCCCGCTGGCACCTTTGCTGTGGCAGCAAAAGCTGGACGTTTGTCTTTTTTGCTCCGGAGGCTGCCGAAAGCGAAAACAGGTGCTTTTGAGGATGGAGTCCGCAGGAAAGCAGAGAGGGCCAAATTGTCTGTGGCATTTGAAAGGGTTCCAGGAGGCAGTGAGAACCAGCATTACTTTTCCCCGCTGGCACCTTTGCTGTGGCAGCAAAAGCTGGACGTTTGTCTTTTTTGCTCCGGAGGGCGCCGAAAGCGAAAATAGGTTCTTTTGAGGATGGAATCCGCAGGAAAGCAGAGAGGGCCAAATTGTCTGTGGCATTTGAAAGGGTTCCAGGAGGCAGTGAGAACCAGCATTACTTTTCCCCGATGGCACCTTTGCTGTGGCAGCAAAAGCTGGACGTTTGTCTTTTTTGCTCCGGAGGCTGCCGAAAGCGAAAACAGGTGCTTTTGAGGATGGAGTCCGCAGGAAAGCAGAGAGGGCCAAATTGTCTGGGGCATTTGAAAGGGTTCCAGGAGGCAGTGAGAACCAGCATTACTTTTCCCCGCTGGCACCTTTGCTGTGGCAGCAAAAGCTGGACGTTTGTCTTTTTTGCTCCGGAGGCTGCCGAAAGCGAAAACAGGTGCTTTTGAGGATGGAGTCCGCAGGAAAGCAGAGAGGGCCAAATTGTCTGTGGCATTTGAAAGGGTTCCAGGAGGCAGTGAGAACCAGCATTACTTTTCCCCGCTGGCACCTTTGTTGTGGCAGCAAAAGCTGGACGTTTGTCTTTTTTGCTCCGGAGGCTGCCGAAA
Organism: Vanellus vanellus; assembly: GCF_965231255.1. Taxonomy (NCBI): domain Eukaryota; kingdom Metazoa; phylum Chordata; class Aves; order Charadriiformes; family Charadriidae; genus Vanellus; species Vanellus vanellus. The sequence goes on from NW_028128037.1 coordinate 23,197, forward strand.
GCGAAAACAGGTGCTTTTGAGGATGGAGTCCGCAGGAAAGCAGAGAGGGCCAAATTGTCTGTGGCATTTGAAAGGGTTCCAGGAGGCAGTGAGAACCAGCATTACTTTTCCCCGCTGGCACCTTTGTTGTGGCAGCAAAAGCTGGACGTTTGTCTTTTTTGCTCCGGAGGCTGCCGAAAGCGAAAACAGGTGCTTTTGAGGATGGAGTCCGCAGGAAAGCAGAGAGAGCCAAATTGTCTGGGGCATTTGAAGGAGTTCCAGGAGGCAGTGAGAACCAGCATTACTTTTCCCCGCTGGCACCTTTGCTGTGGCAGCAAAAGCTGGACGTTTGTCTTTTTTGCTCCGGAGGCTGCCGAAAGCGAAAACAGGTGCTTTTGAGGATGGAGTCCGCAGGAAAGCAGAGAGAGCCAAATTGTCTGGGGCATTTGAAGGAGTTCCAGGAGGCAGTGAGAACCAGCATTACTTTTCCCCGCTGGCACCTTTGCTGTGGCAGCAAAAGCTGGACGTTTGTCTTTTTTGCTCCGGAGGCTGCCGAAAGCGAAAACAGGTGCTTTTGAGGATGGAGTCCGCAGGAAAGCAGAGAGGGCCAAATTGTCTGTGGCATTTGAAAGGGTTCCAGGAGGCAGTGAGAACCAGCATTACTTTTCCCCGCTGGAACCTTTGCTGTGGCAGCAAAAGCTGGACGTTTGTCTTTTTTGCTCCGGAGGCTGCCGAAAGCGAAAACAGGTGCTTTTGAGGATGGAGTCCGCAGGAAAGCAGAGAGGGCCAAATTGTCTGTGGCATTTGAAAGGGTTCCAGGAGGCAGTGAGAACCAGCATTACTTTTCCCCGCTGGCACCTTTGCTGTGGCAGCAAAAGCTGGACGTTTGTCTTTTTTGCTCCGGACGGCGCCGAAAGCGAAAATAGGTTCTTTTGAGGATGGAGTCCGCAGGAAAGCAGAGAGGGCCAAATTGTCTGTGGCATTTGAAAGGGTTCCAGGAGGCAGTGAGAACCAGCATTACTTTTCCCCGCTGGCACCTCTGCTGTGGCAGCAAAAGCTGGACGTTTGTCTTTTTTGCTCCGGAGGCTGCCGAAAGCGAAAACAGGTGCTTTTGAGGATGGAGTCCGCAGGAAAGCAGAGAGGGCCAAATTGTCTGAGGCATTTGAAGAGGTTCCAGGAAGCAGTGAGAACCAGCATTACTTTTCCCCGCTGGCACCTTTGCTGTGGCAGCAAAAGCTGGACGTTTGTCTTTTTTGCTCCGGAGGCTGCCGAAAGCGAATACAGGTGCTTTTGAGGATGGAGTCCGCAGGAAAGCAGAGAGGGCCAAATTGTCTGTGGCATTTGAAAGGGTTCCAGGAGGCAGTGAGAACCAGCATTACTTTTCCCCGCTGGCACCTTTGCTGTGGCAGCAAAAGCTGGACGTTTGTCTTTTTTGCTCCGGAGGCTGCCGAAAGCGAAAACAGGTGCTTTTGAGGATGGAGTCCGCAGGAAAGCAGAGAGGGCCAAATTGTCTGTGGCATTTGAAGAGGTTCCAGGAGGCAGTGAGAACCAGCATTACTTTTCCCCGCTGGTACCTTTGCTGTGGCAGCAAAAGCTGGACGTTTGTCTTTTTTGCTCCGGAGGGCGCCGAAAGCAAAAATAGGTTCTTTTGAGGATGGAGTCCGCAGGAAAGCAGAGAGGGCCAAATTGTCTGTGGCATTTGAAAGGGTTCCAGGAGGCAGTGAGAACCAGCATTACTTTTCCCCGCTGGCACCTTTGCTGTGGCAGCAAAAGCTGGACGTTTGTCTTTTTTGCTCCGGAGGCTGCCGAAAGCGAAAACAGGTGCTTTTGAGGATGGAGTCCGCAGGAAAGCAGAGAGGGCCAAATTGTCTGTGGCATTTGAAAGGGTTCCAGGAGGCAGTGAGAACCAGCATTACTTTTCCCCGCTGGCACCTTTGTTGTGGCAGCAAAAGCTGGACGTTTGTCTTTTTTGCTCCGGAGGCTGCCGAAAGCGAAAACAGGTGCTTTTGAGGATGGAGTCCGCAGGAAAGCAGAGAGAGCCAAATTGTCTGGGGCATTTGAAGGAGTTCCAGGAGGCAGTGAGAACCAGCATTACTTTTCCCCGCTGGCACCTTTGCTGTGGCAGCAAAAGCTGGACGTTTGTCTTTTTTGCTCCGGAGGCTGCCGAAAGCGAAAACAGGTGCTTTTGAGGATGGAGTCCGCAGGAAAGCAGAGAGAGCCAAATTGTCTGGGGCATTTGAAGGAGTTCCAGGAGGCAGTGAGAACCAGCATTACTTTTCCCCGCTGGCACCTTTGCTGTGGCAGCAAAAGCTGGACGTTTGTCTTTTTTGCTCCGGAGGCTGCCGAAAGCGAAAACAGGTGCTTTTGAGGATGGAGTCCGCAGGAAAGCAGAGAGGGCCAAATTGTCTGTGGCATTTGAAAGGGTTCCAGGAGGCAGTGAGAACCAGCATTACTTTTCCCCGCTGGAACCTTTGCTGTGGCAGCAAAAGCTGGACGTTTGTCTTTTTTGCTCCGGAGGCTGCCGAAAGCGAAAACAGGTGCTTTTGAGGATGGAGTCCGCAGGAAAGCAGAGAGGGCCAAATTGTCTGTGGCATTTGAAAGGGTTCCAGGAGGCAGTGAGAACCAGCATTACTTTTCCCCGCTGGCACCTTTGCTGTGGCAGCAAAAGCTGGACGTTTGTCTTTTTTGCTCCGGAGGGCGCCGAAAGCGAAAATAGGTTCTTTTGAGGATGGAGTCCGCAGGAAAGCAGAGAGGGCCAAATTGTCTGTGGCATTTGAAAGGGTTCCAGGAGGCAGTGAGAACCAGCATTACTTTTCCCCGCTGGCACCTCTGCTGTGGCAGCAAAAGCTGGACGTTTGTCTTTTTTGCTCCGGAGGCTGCCGAAAGCGAAAACAGGTGCTTTTGAGGATGGAGTCCGCAGGAAAGCAGAGAGGGCCAAATTGTCTGTGGCATTTGAAAGGGTTCCAGGAGGCAGTGAGAACCAGCATTACTTTTCCCCGCTGGCACCTTTGCTGTGGCAGCAAAAGCTGGACGTTTGTCTTTTTTGCTCCGGAGGTTGCCGAAAGCGAAAACAGGTGCTTTTGAGGATGGAGTCCGCAGGAAAGCAGAGAGGGCCAAATTGTCTGTGGCATTTGAAGAGGTTCCAGGAGGCAGTGAGAACCAGCATTACTTTTCCCCGCTGGTACCTTTGCTGTGGCAGCAAAAGCTGGACGTTTGTCTTTTTTGCTCCGGAGGGCGCCGAAAGCAAAAATAGGTTCTTTTGAGGATGGAGTCCGCAGGAAAGCAGAGAGGGCCAAATTGTCTGTGGCATTTGAAAGGGTTCCAGGAGGCAGTGAGAACCAGCATTACTTTTCCCCGATGGCACCTTTGCTGTGGCAGCAAAAGCTGGACGTTTGTCTTTTTTGCTCCGGAGGCTGCCGAAAGCGAAAACAGGTGCTTTTGAGGATGGAGTCCGCAGGAAAGCAGAGAGGGCCAAATTGTCTTTGGCATTTAAAGAGGTTCCAGGAGGCAGTGAGGACCAGCATTACTTTTCCCCGCTGGCACCTTTGCTGCGGCAGCAAAAGCTGGACGTTTGTCTTTTTACCACCGGAGGGCGCCGAAAGTGAAAAAAGGCGCTTTTGAGGATAGAGTCCGCAGGAAAGCAGAGAGGGCCAAATTGTCTGTGGCATTTGAAAGGGTTCCAGGAGGCAGTGAGAACCAGCATTACTTTTCCCCGCTGGCACCTTTGCTGTGGCAGCAAAAGCTGGACGTTTGTCTTTTTTGCTCCGGAGGCTGCCGAAAGCGAAAACAGGTGCTTTTGAGGATGGAGTCCGCAGGAAAGCAGAGAGGGCCAAATTGTCTGTGGCATTTGAAAGGGTTCCAGGAGGCAGTGAGAACCAGCATTACTTTTCCCCGCTGGCACCTTTGCTGTGGCAGCAAAAGCTGGACGTTTGTCTTTTTTGCTCCGGAGGCTGCCGAAAGCGAAAACAGGTGCTTTTGATGATGGAGTCCGCAGGAAAGCAGAGAGGGCCAAATTGTCTTTGGCATTTAAAGAGGTTCCAGGAGGCAGTGAGGACCAGCATTACTTTTCCCCGCTGGCACCTTTGCTGTGGCAGCAAAAGCTGGACGTTTGTCTTTTTACCACCGGAGGGCGCCGAAAGTGAAAAAAGGCGCTTTTGAGGATAGAGTCCGCAGGAAAGCAGAGAGGGCCAAATTGTCTGTGGCATTTGAAAGGGTTCCAGGAGGCAGTGAGAACCAGCATTACTTTTCCCCGCTGGCACCTTTGCTGTGGCAGCAAAAGCTGGACGTTTGTCTTATTTGCTCCGGAGGCTGCGGAAAGCGAAAACAGGTGCTTTTGTGGATGGAGTCCGCAGGAAAGCAGAGAGGGCCAAATTGTCTGTGGCATTTGAAGAGGTTCCAGGAGGCAGTGAGAAGCAGCATTACTTTTCCCCGCTGGTACCTTTGCTGTGGCAGCAAAAGCTGGACGTTTGTCTTTTTTGCTCCTGAGGTTGCCGAAAGCGAAAACAGGTGCTTTTGAGGATGGAGTCCGCAGGAAAGCAGAGAGGGCCAAATTGTCTGTGGCATTTGAAAGGGTTCCAGGAGGCAGTGAGAACGAGCATTACTTTTCCCCGCTGGCACCTTTGCTGTGGCAGCAAAAGCTGGACGTTTGTCTTTTTTGCTCCGGAGGCTGCCGAAAGCGAAAATAGGTTCTTTTGAGGATGGAGTCCGCAGGAAAGCAGAGAGGGCCAAATTGTCTGGGCATTTGAAAGGGTTCCAGGAGGCAGTGAGAACCAGCATTACTTTTCCCCGCTGGCACCTTTGCTGTGGCAGCAAAAGCTGGACGTTTGTCTTTTTTGCTCCGGAGGCTGCCGAAAGCGAAAACAGGTGCTTTTGATGATGGAGTCCGCAGGAAAGCAGAGAGGGCCAAATTGTCTTTGGCATTTAAAGAGGTTCCAGGAGGCAGTGAGGACCAGCATTACTTTTCCCCGCTGGCACCTTTGCTGTGGCAGCAAAAGCTGGACGTTTGTCTTTTTTGCTCCGGAGGCTGCCGAAAGCGAAAACAGGTGCTTTTGAGGATGGAGTCCGCAGGAAAGCAGAGAGGGCCAAATTGTCTGTGGCATTTGAAAGGGTTCCAGGAGGCAGTGAGAACCAGCATTACTTTTCCCCGCTGGCACCTTTGCTGTGGCAGCAAAAGCTGGACGTTTGTCTTTTTTGCTCCGGAGGGCGCCGAAAGCGAAAATAGGTTCTTTTGAGGATGGAGTCCGCAGGAAAGCAGAGAGGGCCAAATTGTCTGTGGCATTTGAAAGGGTTCCAGGAGGCAGTGAGAACCAGCATTACTTTTCCCCGATGGCACCTTTGCTGTGGCAGCAAAAGCTGGACGTTTGTCTTTTTTGCTCCGGAGGCTGCCGAAAGCGAAAACAGGTGCTTTTGAGGATGGAGTCCGCAGGAAAGCAGAGAGGGCCAAATTGTCTGGGGCATTTGAAAGGGTTCCAGGAGGCAGTGAGAACCAGCATTACTTTTCCCCGCTGGCACCTTTGCTGTGGCAGCAAAAGCTGGACGTTTGTCTTTTTTGCTCCGGAGGCTGCCGAAAGCGAAAACAGGTGCTTTTGAGGATGGAGTCCGCAGGAAAGCAGAGAGGGCCAAATTGTCTGTGGCATTTGAAAGGGTTCCAGGAGGCAGTGAGAACCAGCATTACTTTTCCCCGCTGGCACCTTTGTTGTGGCAGCAAAAGCTGGACGTTTGTCTTTTTTGCTCCGGAGGCTGCCGAAAGCGAAAACAGGTGCTTTTGAGGATGGAGTCCGCAGGAAAGCAGAGAGAGCCAAATTGTCTGGGGCATTTGAAGGAGTTCCAGGAGGCAGTGAGAACCAGCATTACTTTTCCCCGCTGGCACCTTTGCTGTGGCAGCAAAAGCTGGACGTTTGTCTTTTTTGCTCCGGAGGCTGCCGAAAGCGAAAACAGGTGCTTTTGAGGATGGAGTCCGCAGGAAAGCAGAGAGGGCCAAATTGTCTGTGGCATTTGAAAGGGTTCCAGGAGGCAGTGAGAACCAGCATTACTTTTCCCCGCTGGCACCTTTGCTGTGGCAGCAAAAGCTGGACGTTTGTCTTTTTTGCTCCGGAGGCTGCCGAAAGCGAAAACAGGTGCTTTTGAGGATGGAGTCCGCAGGAAAGCAGAGAGGGTCAAATTGTCTGTGGCATTTGAAAGGGTTCCAGGAGGCAGTGAGAACCAGCATTACTTTTCCCCGCTGGCACCTTTGCTGTGGCAGCAAAAGCTGGACGTTTGTCTTTTTTGCTCCGGAGGGCGCCGAAAGCGAAAATAGGTTCTTTTGAGGATGGAGTCCGCAGGAAAGCAGAGAGGGCCAAATTGTCTGTGGCATTTGAAAGGGTTCCAGGAGGCAGTGAGAACCAGCATTACTTTTCCCCGCTGGCACCTTTGCTGTGGCAGCAAAAGCTGGACGTTTGTCTTTTTTGCTCCGGAGGCTGCCGAAAGCGAAAACAGGTGCTTTTGAGGATGGAGTCCGCAGGAAAGCAGAGAGGGCCAAATTGTCTGGGGCATTTGAAAGGGTTCCAGGAGGCAGTGAGAACCAGCATTACTTTTCCCCGCTGGCACCTTTGCTGTGGCAGCAAAAGCTGGACGTTTGTCTTTTTTGCTCCGGAGGCTGCCGAAAGCGAAAACAGGTGCTTTTGAGGATGGAGTCCGCAGGAAAGCAGAGAGGGCCAAATTGTCTGTGGCATTTGAAAGGGTTCCAGGAGGCAGTGAGAACCAGCATTACTTTTCCCCGCTGGCACCTTTGCTGTGGCAGCAAAAGCTGGACGTTTGTCTTTTTTGCTCCGGAGGCTGCCGAAAGCGAAAACAGGTGCTTTTGAGGATGGAGTCCGCAGGAAAGCAGAGAGGGCCAAATTGTCTGGGGCATTTGAAAGGGTTCCAGGAGGCAGTGAGAACCAGCATTACTTTTCCCCGCTGGCACCTTTGTTGTGGCAGCAAAAGCTGGACGTTTGTCTTTTTTGCTCCGGAGGCTGCCGAAAGCGAAAACAGGTGCTTTTGAGGATGGAGTCCGCAGGAAAGCAGAGAGAGCCAAATTGTCTGGGGCATTTGAAGGAGTTCCACGAGGCACTGAGAACCAGCATTACTTTTCCCCGCTGGCACCTTTGCTGTGGCAGCAAAAGCTGGACGTTTGTCTTTTTTGCTCCGGAGGCTGCCGAAAGCGAAAACAGGTGCTTTTGAGGATGGAGTCCGCAGGAAAGCAGAGAGGGCCAAATTGTCTGTGGCATTTGAAAGGGTTCCAGGAGGCAGTGAGAACCAGCATTACTTTTCCCCCCTGGCACCTTTGCTGTGGCAGCAAAAGCTGGACGTTTGTCTTTTTTGCTCCGGAGGGCGCCGAAAGCGAAAATAGGTTCTTTTGAGGATGGAGTCCGCAGGAAAGCAGAGAGGGCCAAATTGTCTGTGGCATTTGAAAGGGTTCCAGGAGGCAGTGAGAACCAGCATTACTTTTCCCCGCTGGCACCTTTGCTGTGGCAGCAAAAGCTGGACGTTTGTCTTTTTTGCTCCGGAGGCTGCCGAAAGCGAAAACAGCTGCTTTTGAGGATGGAGTCCGCAGGAAAGCAGAGAGGGCCAAATTGTCTGGGGCATTTGAAAGGGTTCCAGGAGGCAGTGAGAACCAGCATTACTTTTCCCCGCTGGCACCTTTGCTGTGGCAGCAAAAGCTGGACGTTTGTCTTTTTTGCTCCGGACGCTGCCGAAAGCGAAAACAGGTGCTTTTGAGGATGGAGTCCGCAGGAAAGCAGAGAGGGCCAAATTGTCTGTGGCATTTGAAAGGGTTCCAGGAGGCAGTGAGAACCAGCATTACTTTTCCCCGCTGGCACCTTTGTTGTGGCAGCAAAAGCTGGACGTTTGTCTTTTTTGCTCCGGAGGCTGCCGAAAGCGAAAACAGGTGCTTTTGAGGATGGAGTCCGCAGGAAAGCAGAGAGGGCCAAATTGTCTGTGGCATTTGAAAGGGTTCCAGGAGGCAGTGAGAACCAGCATTACTTTTCCCCGCTGGCACCTTTGCTGTGGCAGCAAAAGCTGGACGTTTGTCTTTTTTGCTCCGGAGGCTGCCGAAAGCGAAAACAGGTGCTTTTGAGGATGGAGTCCGCAGGAAAGCAGAGAGGGCCAAATTGTCTGTGGCATTTGAAAGGGTTCCAGGAGGCAGTGAGAACCAGCATTACTTTTCCCCGCTGGCACCTTTGTTGTGGCAGCAAAAGCTGGACGTTTGTCTTTTTTGCTCCGGAGGCTGCCGAAAGCGAAAAAAGGTGCTTTTGAGGATGGAGTCCGCAGGAAAGCAGAGAGGGCCAAATTGTCTGGGGCATTTGAAGGAGTTCCAGGAGGCAGTGAGAACCAGCATTACTTTTCCCCGCTGGCACCTTTGCTGTGGCAGCAAAAGCTGGACGTTTGTCTTTTTTGCTCCGGAGGCTGCCGAAAGCGAAAACAGGTGCTTTTGAGGATGGAGTCCGCAGGAAAGCAGAGAGGGCCAAATTGTCTGTGGCATTTGAAGAGGTTCCAGGAGGCAGTGAGAACCAGCATTACTTTTCCCCGCTGGTACCTTTGCTGTGGCAGCAAAAGCTGGACGTTTGTCTTTTTTGCTCCGGAGGGCGCCGAAAGCAAAAATAGGTTCTTTTGAGGATGGAGTCCGCAGGAAAGCAGAGAGGGCCAAATTGTCTGTGGCATTTGAAAGGGTTCCAGGAGGCAGTGAGAACCAGCATTACTTTTCCCCGCTGGCACCTTTGCTGTGGCAGCAAAAGCTGGACGTTTGTCTTTTTTGCTCCGGAGGCTGCCGAAAGCGAAAACAGGTGCTTTTGAGGATGGAGTCCGCAGGAAAGCAGAGAGGGCCAAATTGTCTTTGGCATTTGAAGAGGTTCCAAAAGGCAGTGAGGACCAGCATTACTTTTCCCCGCTGGCACCTTTGCTGCGGCAGCAAAAGCTGGACGTTTGTCTTTTTACCACCGGAGGGCGCTGAAAGTGAAAAAAGGCGCTTTTGAGGATAGAGTCCGCAGGAAAGCAGAGAGGGCCAAATTGTCTGTGGCATTTGAAAGGGTTCCAGGAGGCAGTGAGAACCAGCATTACTTTTCCCCGCTGGCACCTTTGCTGTGGCAGCAAAAGCTGGACGTTTGTCTTTTTTGCTCCGGAGGTTGCCGAAAGCGAAAACAGGTGCTTTTGAGGATGGAGTCCGCAGGAAAGCAGAGAGGGCCAAATTGTCTGAGGCATTTGAAGAGGTTCCAGGAGGCAGTGAGAACCAGCATTACTTTTCCCCGCTGGCACCTTTGCTGTAGCAGCAAAAGCTGGACGTTTCTCTTTTTTGCTCCGCAGGATGGCGAAAGCGAAAACAGGTGCTTTTGAGGATGGAGTCCGCAGGAAAGCAGAGAGGGCCAAATTGTCTGGGGCATTTGAAAGGGTTCCAGGAGGCAGTGAGAACCAGCATTACTTTTCCCCGCTGGCACCTTTGCTGTGGCAGCAAAAGCTGGACGTTTGTCTTTTTTGCTCCGGAGGCTGCCGAAAGCGAAAACAGGTGCTTTTGAGGATGGAGTCCGCAGGAAAGCAGAGAGGGCCAAATTGTCTGTGGCATTTGAAAGGGTTCCAGGAGGCAGTGAGAACCAGCATTACTTTTCCCCGCTGGCACCTTTGCTGTGGCAGCAAAAGCTGGACGTTTGTCTTTTTTGCTCCGGAGGCTGCCGAAAGCGAAAACAGGTGCTTTTGATGATGGAGTCCGCAGGAAAGCAGAGAGGGCCAAATTGTCTTTGGCATTTAAAGAGGTTCCAGGAGGCAGTGAGGACCAGCATTACTTTTCCCCGCTGGCACCTTTGCTGTGGCAGCAAAAGCTGGACGTTTGTCTTTTTTGCTCCGGAGGATGCCGAAAGCGAAAACAGGTGCTTTTGATGATGGAGTCCGCAGGAAAGCAGAGAGGGCCAAATTGTCTGTGGCATTTGAAGAGGTTCCAGGAGGCAGAGAGAACCAGCATTACTTTTCCCCGCTGGTACCTTTGCTGCGGCAGCAAAAGCTGGACGTTTGTCTTTTTACCACCGGAGGGCGCCGACAGTGAAAAAAGGCGCTTTTGAGGATAGAGTCCGCAGGAAAGCAGAGAGGGCCAAATTGTCTGTGGCATTTGAAAGGGTTCCAGGAGGCAGTGAGAACCAGCATTACTTTTCCCCGCTGGCACCTTTGCTGTGGCAGCAAAAGCTGGACGTTTGTCTTTTTTGCTCCGGAGGCTGCCGAAAGCGAAAACAGGTGCTTTTGATGATGGAGTCCGCAGGAAAGCAGAGAGGGCCAAATTGTCTGTGGCATTTGAAAGGGTTCCAGGAGGCAGTGAGAACCAGCATTACTTTTCCCCGCTGGCACCTTTGCTGTGGCAGCAAAAGCTGGACGTTTGTATTTTTTGCTCCGGAGGCTGCCGAAAGCGAAAAAAGGTGCTTTTGAGGATGGAGTCCGCAGGAAAGCAGAGAGGGCTAAATTGTCTGGGGCATTTGAAAGGGTTCCAGGAGGCAGTGAGAACCAGCATTACTTTTCCCCGCTGGCACCTTTGCTGTGGCAGCAAAAGCTGGACGTTTGTCTTTTTTGCTCCGGAGGGCGCCGAAAGTGAAAACAGGTGCTTTTGAGGATGGAGTCCGCAGGAAAGCAGAGAGGGCCAAATTGTCTGAGGCATTTGAAGAGGTTCCAGGAGGCAGTGAGAACCAGCATTACTTTTCCCCGCTGGCACCTTTGCTGTAGCAGCAAAAGCTGGACGTTTGTCTTTTTTGCTCCGGAGGATGGCGAAAGCGAAAACAGGTGCTTTTGAGGATGGAGTCCGCAGGAAAGCAGAGAGGGCCAAATTGTCTGTGGCATTTGAAAGGGTTCCAGGAGGCAGTGAGAACCAGCATTACTTTTCCCCGCTGGCACCTTTGCTGTGGCAGCAAAAGCTGGACGTTTGTCTTTTTTGCTCCGGAGGCTGCCGAAAGCGAAAACAGGTGCTTTTGAGGATGGAGTCCGCAGGAAAGCAGAGAGGGCCAAATTGTCTTTGGCATTTAAAGAGGTTCCAGGAGGCAGTGAGGACCAGCATTACTTTTCCCCGCTGGCACCTTTGCTGTGGCAGCAAAAGCTGGACGTTTGTCTTTTTACCACCGGAGGGCGCCGAAAGTGAAAAAAGGCGCTTTTGAGGATAGAGTCCGCAGGAAAGCAGAGAGGGCCAAATTGTCTGTGGCATTTGATAGGGTTCCAGGAGGCAGTGAGAACCAGCATTACTTTTCCCCGCTGGCACCTTTGCTGTGGCAGCAAAAGCTGGACGTTTGTCTTTTTTGCTCCGGAGGCTGCCGAAAGCGAAAACAGGTGCTTTTGAGGATGGAGTCCGCAGGAAAGCAGAGAGGGCCAAATTGTCTGTGGCATTTGAAAGGGTTCCAGGAGGCAGTGAGAACGAGCATTACTTTTCCCCGCTGGCACCTTTGCTGTGGCAGCAAAAGCTGGACGTTTGTCTTTTTTGCTCCGGAGGCTGCCGAAAGCGAAAATAGGTTCTTTTGAGGATGGAGTCCGCAGGAAAGCAGAGAGGGCCAAATTGTCTGTGGCATTTGAAAGGGTTCCAGGAGGCAGTGAGAACCAGCATTACTTTTCCCCGCTGGCACCTTTGCTGTGGCAGCAAAAGCTGGACGTTTGTCTTTTTTGCTCCGGAGGCTGCCGAAAGCGAAAACAGGTGCTTTTGATGATGGAGTCCGCAGGAAAGCAGAGAGGGCCAAATTGTCTTTGGCATTTAAAGAGGTTCCAGGAGGCAGTGAGGACCAGCATTACTTTTCCCCGCTGGCACCTTTGCTGCGGCAGCAAAAGCTGGACGTTTGTCTTTTTACCACCGGAGGGCGCTGAAAGTGAAAAAAGGCGCTTTTGAGGATAGAGTCCGCAGGAAAGCAGAGAGGGCCAAATTGTCTGTGGCATTTGAAAGGGTTCCAGGAGGCAGTGAGAACCAGCATTACTTTTCCCCGCTGGCACCTTTGCTGTGGCAGCAAAAGCTGGACGTTTGTCTTTTTTGCTCCGGAGGTTGCCGAAAGCGAAAACAGGTGCTTTTGAGGATGGAGTCCGCAGGAAAGCAGAGAGGGCCAAATTGTCTGAGGCATTTGAAGAGGTTCCAGGAGGCAGTGAGAACCAGCATTACTTTTCCCCGCTGGCACCTTTGCTGTAGCAGCAAAAGCTGGACGTTTGTCTTTTTTGCTCCGGAGGATGGCGAAAGCGAAAACAGGTGCTTTTGAGGATGGAGTCCGCAGGAAAGCAGAGAGGGCCAAATTGTCTGGGGCATTTGAAAGGGTTCCAGGAGGCAGTGAGAACCAGCATTACTTTTCCCCGCTGGCACCTTTGCTGTGGCAGCAAAAGCTGGACGTTTGTCTTTTTTGCTCCGGAGGCTGCCGAAAGCGAAAACAGGTGCTTTTGAGGATGGAGTCCGCAGGAAAGCAGAGAGGGCCAAATTGTCTGTGGCATTTGAAAGGGTTCCAGGAGGCAGTGAGAACCAGCATTACTTTTCCCCGCTGGCACCTTTGCTGTGGCAGCAAAAGCTGGACGTTTGTCTTTTTTGCTCCGGAGGCTGCCGAAAGCGAAAACAGGTGCTTTTGATGATGGAGTCCGCAGGAAAGCAGAGAGGGCCAAATTGTCTTTGGCATTTAAAGAGGTTCCAGGAGGCAGTGAGGACCAGCATTACTTTTCCCCGCTGGCACCTTTGCTGTGGCAGCAAAAGCTGGACGTTTGTCTTTTTTGCTCCGGAGGCTGCCGAAAGCGAAAACAGGTGCTTTTGAGGATGGAGTCCGCAGGAAAGCAGAGAGGGCCAAATTGTCTGTGGCATTTGAAGAGGTTCCAGGAGGCAGAGAGAACCAGCATTACTTTTCCCCGCTGGTACCTTTGCTGTGGCAGCAAAAGCTGGACGTTTGTCTTTTTTGCTCCGGAGGGCGCCGAAAGCAAAAACAGGTGCTTTTGAGGATGGAGTCCGCAGGAAAGCAGAGAGGGCCAAATTGTCTGTGGCATTTGAAAGGGTTCCAGGAGGCAGTGAGAACCAGCATTACTTTTCCCCGCTGGCACCTTTGCTGTGGCAGCAAAAGCTGGACGTTTGTCTTTTTTGCTCCGGAGGCTGCCGAAAGCGAAAACAGCTGCTTTTGAGGATGGAGTCCGCAGGAAAGCAGAGAGGGCCAAATTGTCTGGGGCATTTGAAAGGGTTCCAGGAGGCAGTGAGAACCAGCATTACTTTTCCCCGCTGGCACCTTTGCTGTGGCAGCAAAAGCTGGACGTTTGTATTTTTTGCTCCGGAGGCTGCCGAAAGCGAAAAAAGGTGCTTTTGAGGATGGAGTCCGCAGGAAAGCAGAGAGGGCTAAATTGTCTGGGGCATTTGAAAGGGTTCCAGGAGGCAGTGAGAACCAGCATTACTTTTCCCCGCTGGCACCTTTGCTGTGGCAGCAAAAGCTGGACGTTTGTCTTTTTTGCTCCGGAGGGCGCCGAAAGTGAAAACAGGTGCTTTTGAGGATGGAGTCCGCAGGAAAGCAGAGAGGGCCAAATTGTCTGAGGCATTTGAAGAGGTTCCAGGAGGCAGTGAGAACCAGCATTACTTTTCCCCGCTGGCACCTTTGCTGTAGCAGCAAAAGCTGGACGTTTGTCTTTTTTGCTCCGGAGGATGGCGAAAGCGAAAACAGGTGCTTTTGAGGATGGAGTCCGCAGGAAAGCAGAGAGGGCCAAATTGTCTGTGGCATTTGAAAGGGTTCCAGGAGGCAGTGAGAACCAGCATTACTTTTCCCCGCTGGCACCTTTGCTGTGGCAGCAAAAGCTGGACGTTTGTCTTTTTTGCTCCGGAGGCTGCCGAAAGCGAATACAGGTGCTTTTGAGGATGGAGTCCGCAGGAAAGCAGAGAGGGCCAAATTGTCTTTGGCATTTAAAGAGGTTCCAGGAGGCAGTGAGGACCAGCATTACTTTTCCCCGCTGGCACCTTTGCTGTGGCAGCAAAAGCTGGACGTTTGTCTTTTTACCACCGGAGGGCGCCGAAAGTGAAAAAAGGCGCTTTTGAGGATAGAGTCCGCAGGAAAGCAGAGAGGGCCAAATTGTCTGTGGCATTTGATAGGGTTCCAGGAGGCAGTGAGAACCAGCATTACTTTTCCCCGCTGGCACCTTTGCTGTGGCAGCAAAAGCTGGACGTTTGTCTTTTTTGCTCCGGAGGCTGCCGAAAGCGAAAACAGCTGCTTTTGAGGATGGAGTCCGCAGGAAAGCAGAGAGGGCCAAATTGTCTGTGGCATTTGAAAGGGTTCCAGGAGGCAGTGAGAACCAGCATTACTTTTCCCCGCTGGCACCTTTGCTGTGGCAGCAAAAGCTGGACGTTTGTCTTTTTTGCTCCGGAGGCTGCCGAAAGCGAAAAAAGGTGCTTTTGATGATGGAGTCCGCAGGAAAGCAGAGAGGGCCAAATTGTCTGTGGCATTTGAAAGGGTTCCAGGAGGCAGTGAGAACCAGCATTACTTTTCCCCGCTGGCACCTTTGCTGTGGCAGCAAAAGCTGGACGTTTGTCTTTTTTGCTCCGGAGGCTGCCGAAAGCGAAAACAGGTGCTTTTGAGGATGGAGTCCGCAGGAAAGCAGAGAGAGCCAAATTGTCTGGGGCATTTGAAGGAGTTCCAGGAGGCAGTGAGAACCAGCATTACTTTTCCCCGCTGGCACCTTTGCTGTGGCAGCAAAAGCTGGACGTTTGTCTTTTTTGCTCCGGAGGCTGCCGAAAGCGAAAACAGGTGCTTTTGAGGATGGAGTCCGCAGGAAAGCAGAGAGAGCCAAATTGTCTGGGGCATTTGAAGGAGTTCCAGGAGGCAGTGAGAACCAGCATTACTTTTCCCCGCTGGCACCTTTGCTGTGGCAGCAAAAGCTGGACGTTTGTCTTTTTTGCTCCGGAGGCTGCCGAAAGCGAAAACAGGTGCTTTTGAGGATGGAGTCCGCAGGAAAGCAGAGAGGGCCAAATTGTCTGTGGCATTTGAAAGGGTTCCAGGAGGCAGTGAGAACCAGCATTACTTTTCCCCGCTGGAACCTTTGCTGTGGCAGCAAAAGCTGGACGTTTGTCTTTTTTGCTCCGGAGGCTGCCGAAAGCGAAAACAGCTGCTTTTGAGGATGGAGTCCGCAGGAAAGCAGAGAGGGCCAAATTGTCTGTGGCATTTGAAAGGGTTCCAGGAGGCAGTGAGAACCAGCATTACTTTTCCCCGCTGGCACCTTTGCTGTGGCAGCAAAAGCTGGACGTTTGTCTTTTTTGCTCCGGAGGGCGCCGAAAGCGAAAATAGGTTCTTTTGAGGATGGAGTCCGCAGGAAAGCAGAGAGGGCCAAATTGTCTGTGGCATTTGAAAGGGTTCCAGGAGGCAGTGAGAACCAGCATTACTTTTCCCCGCTGGCACCTCTGCTGTGGCAGCAAAAGCTGGACGTTTGTCTTTTTTGCTCCGGAGGCTGCCGAAAGCGAAAACAGGTGCTTTTGAGGATGGAGTCCGCAGGAAAGCAGAGAGGGCCAAATTGTCTGTGGCATTTGAAAGAGTTCCAGGAGGCAGTGAGAACCAGCATTACTTTTCCCCGATGGCACCTTTGCTGTGGCAGCAAAAGCTGGACGTTTGTCTTTTTTGCTCCGGAGGTTGCCGAAAGCGAAAACAGGTGCTTTTGAGGATGGAGTCCGCAGGAAAGCAGAGAGGGCCAAATTGTCTGAGGCATTTGAAGAGGTTCCAGGAAGCAGTGAGAACCAGCATTACTTTTCCCCGCTGGCACCTTTGCTGTGGCAGCAAAAGCTGGACGTTTGTCTTTTTTGCTCCGGAGGCTGCCGAAAGCGAAAACAGGTGCTTTTGAGGATGGAGTCCGCAGGAAAGCAGAGAGGGCCAAATTGTCTGTGGCATTTGAAAGGGTTCCAGGAGGCAGTGAGAACCAGCATTACTTTTCCCCGCTGGCACCTTTGCTGTGGCAGCAAAAGCTGGACGTTTGTCTTTTTTGCTCCGGAGGTTGCTGAAAGCGAAAACAGGTGCTTTTGAGGATGGAGTCCGCAGGAAAGCAGAGGGGGCCAAATTGTCTGTGGCATTTGAAGAGGTTCCAGGAGGCAGTGAGAACCAGCATTACTTTTCCCCGCTGGTACCTTTGCTGTGGCAGCAAAAGCTGGACGTTTGTCTTTTTTGCTCCGGAGGGCGCCGAAAGCAATAATAGGTTCTTTTGAGGATGGAGTCCGCAGGAAAGCAGAGAGGGCCAAATTGTCTGTGGCATTTGAAAGGGTTCCAGGAGGCAGTGAGAACCAGCATTACTTTTCCCCGATGGCACCTTTGCTGTGGCAGCAAAAGCTGGACGTTTGTCTTTTTTGCTCCGGAGGCTGCCGAAAGCGAAAACAGGTGCTTTTGAGGATGGAGTCCGCAGGAAAGCAGAGAGGGCCAAATTGTCTTTGGCATTTAAAGAGGTTCCAGGAGGCAGTGAGGACCAGCATTACTTTTCCCCGCTGGCACCTTTGCTGCGGCAGCAAAAGCTGGACGTTTGTCTTTTTACCACCGGAGGGCGCCGAAAGTGAAAAAAGGCGCTTTTGAGGATAGAGTCCGCAGGAAAGCAGAGAGGGCCAAATTGTCTGGGGCATTTGAAAGGGTTCCAGGAGGCAGTGAGAACCAGCATTACTTTTCCCCACTGGCACCTTTGCTGTGGCAGCAAAAGCTGGACGTTTGTCTTTTTTGCTCCGGAGGCTGCCGAAAGCGAAAACAGGTGCTTTTGAGGATGGAGTCCGCAGGAAAGCAGAGAGGGCCAAATTGTCTGTGGCATTTGAAAGGGTTCCAGGAGGCAGTGAGAACCAGCATTACTTTTCCCCGCTGGCACCTTTGCTGTGGCAGCAAAAGCTGGACGTTTGTCTTTTTTGCTCCGGAGGCTGCCGAAAGCGAAAACAGGTGCTTTTGAGGATGGAGTCCGCAGGAAAGCAGAGAGGGCCAAATTGTCTTTGGCATTTAAAGAGGTTCCAGGAGGCAGTGAGGACCAGCATTACTTTTCCCCGCTGGCACCTTTGCTGTGGCAGCAAAAGCTGGACGTTTGTCTTTTTACCACCGGAGGGCGCCGAAAGTGAAAAAAGGCGCTTTTGAGGATAGAGTCCGCAGGAAAGCAGAGAGGGCCAAATTGTCTGTGGCATTTGAAAGGGTTCCAGGAGGCAGTGAGAACCAGCATTACTTTTCCCCGCTGGCACCTTTGCTGTGGCAGCAAAAGCTGGACGTTTGTCTTATTTGCTCCGGAGGCTGCGGAAAGCGAAAACAGCTGCTTTTGAGGATGGAGTCCGCAGGAAAGCAGAGAGGGCCAAATTGTCTGTGGCATTTGAAGAGGTTCCAGGAGGCAGTGAGAAGCAGCATTACTTTTCCCCGCTGGTACCTTTGCTGTGGCAGCAAAAGCTGGACGTTTGTCTTTTTTGCTCCTGAGGTTGCCGAAAGCGAAAACAGGTGCTTTTGAGGATGGAGTCCGCAGGAAAGCAGAGAGGGCCAAATTGTCTGTGGCATTTGAAAGGGTTCCAGGAGGCAGTGAGAACGAGCATTACTTTTCCCCGCTGGCACCTTTGCTGTGGCAGCAAAAGCTGGACGTTTGTCTTTTTTGCTCCGGAGGCTGCCGAAAGCGAAAACAGGTGCTTTTGAGGATGGAGTCCGCAGGAAAGCAGAGAGGGCCAAATTGTCTGTGGCATTTGAAAGGGTTCCAGGAGGCAGTGAGAACCAGCATTACTTTTCCCCGCTGGAACCTTTGCTGTGGCAGCAAAAGCTGGACGTTTGTCTTTTTTGCTCCGGAGGCTGCCGAAAGCGAAAACAGCTGCTTTTGAGGATGGAGTCCGCAGGAAAGCAGAGAGGGCCAAATTGTCTGTGGCATTTGAAAGGGTTCCAGGAGGCAGTGAGAACCAGCATTACTTTTCCCCGCTGGCACCTTTGCTGTGGCAGCAAAAGCTGGACGTTTGTCTTTTTTGCTCCGGAGGGCGCCGAAAGCGAAAATAGGTTCTTTTGAGGATGGAGTCCGCAGGAAAGCAGAGAGGGCCAAATTGTCTGTGGCATTTGAAAGGGTTCCAGGAGGCAGTGAGAACCAGCATTACTTTTCCCCTCTGGCACCTCTGCTGTGGCAGCAAAAGCTGGACGTTTGTCTTTTTTGCTCCGGAGGCTGCCGAAAGCGAAAACAGGTGCTTTTGAGGATGGAGTCCGCAGGAAAGCAGAGAGGGCCAAATTGTCTGTGGCATTTGAAAGGGTTCCAGGAGGCAGTGAGAACCAGCATTACTTTTCCCCGCTGGCACCTTTGCTGTGGCAGCAAAAGCTGGACGTTTGTCTTTTTTGCTCCGGAGGTTGCCGAAAGCGAAAACAGGTGCTTTTGAGGATGGAGTCCGCAGGAAAGCAGAGAGGGCCAAATTGTCTGAGGCATTTGAAGAGGTTCCAGGAAGCAGTGAGAACCAGCATTACTTTTCCCCGCTGGCACCTTTGCTGTGGCAGCAAAAGCTGGACGTTTGTCTTTTTTGCTCCGGAGGGCGCCGAAAGCGAAAACAGGTGCTTTTGAGGATGGAGTCCGCAGGAAAGCAGAGAGGGCCAAATTGTCTGTGGCATTTGAAAGGGTTCCAGGAGGCAGTGAGAACCAGCATTACTTTTCCCCGCTGGCACCTTTGCTGTGGCAGCAAAAGCTGGACGTTTGTCTTTTTTGCTCCGGAGGTTGCCGAAAGCGAAAACAGGTGCTTTTGAGGATGGAGTCCGCAGGAAAGCAGAGAGGGCCAAATTGTCTGTGGCATTTGAAGAGGTTCCAGGAGGCAGTGAGAACCAGCATTACTTTTCCCCGCTGGTACCTTTGCTGTGGCAGCAAAAGCTGGACGTTTGTCTTTTTTGCTCCGGAGGGCGCCGAAAGCAAAAATAGGTTCTTTTGAGGATGGAGTCCGCAGGAAAGCAGAGAGGGCCAAATTGTCTGTGGCATTTGAAAGGGTTCCAGGAGGCAGTGAGAACCAGCATTACTTTTCCCCGCTGGCACCTTTGCTGTGGCAGCAAAAGCTGGACGTTTGTCTTTTTTGCTCCGGAGGCTGCCGAAAGCGAAAACAGGTGCTTTTGAGGATGGAGTCCGCAGGAAAGCAGAGAGGGCCAAATTGTCTTTGGCATTTAAAGAGGTTCCAGGAGGCAGTGAGGACCAGCATTACTTTTCCCCGCTGGCACCTTTGCTGCGGCAGCAAAAGCTGGACGTTTGTCTTTTTACCACCGGAGGGCGCCGAAAGTGAAAAAAGGCGCTTTTGAGGATAGAGTCCGCAGGAAAGCAGAGAGGGCCAAATTGTCTGGGGCATTTGAAAGGGTTCCAGGAGGCAGTGAGAACCAGCATTACTTTTCCCCACTGGCACCTTTGCTGTGGCAGCAAAAGCTGGACGTTTGTCTTTTTTGCTCCGGAGGCTGCCGAAAGCGAAAACAGGTGCTTTTGAGGATGGAGTCCGCAGGAAAGCAGAGAGGGCCAAATTGTCTGTGGCATTTGAAAGGGTTCCAGGAGGCAGTGAGAACCAGCATTACTTTTCCCCGCTGGCACCTTTGCTGTGGCAGCAAAAGCTGGACGTTTGTCTTTTTTGCTCCGGAGGCTGCCGAAAGCGAAAACAGGTGCTTTTGAGGATGGAGTCCGCAGGAAAGCAGAGAGGGCCAAATTGTCTTTGGCATTTAAAGAGGTTCCAGGAGGCAGTGAGGACCAGCATTACTTTTCCCCGCTGGCACCTTTGCTGTGGCAGCAAAAGCTGGACGTTTGTCTTTTTACCACCGGAGGGCGCCGAAAGTGAAAAAAGGCGCTTTTGAGGATAGAGTCCGCAGGAAAGCAGAGAGGGCCAAATTGTCTGTGGCATTTGAAAGGGTTCCAGGAGGCAGTGAGAACCAGCATTACTTTTCCCCGCTGGCACCTTTGCTGTGGCAGCAAAAGCTGGACGTTTGTCTTATTTGCTCCGGAGGCTGCGGAAAGCGAAAACAGCTGCTTTTGAGGATGGAGTCCGCAGGAAAGCAGAGAGGGCCAAATTGTCTGTGGCATTTGAAGAGGTTCCAGGAGGCAGTGAGAAGCAGCATTACTTTTCCCCGCTGGTACCTTTGCTGTGGCAGCAAAAGCTGGACGTTTGTCTTTTTTGCTCCTGAGGTTGCCGAAAGCGAAAACAGGTGCTTTTGAGGATGGAGTCCGCAGGAAAGCAGAGAGGGCCAAATTGTCTGTGGCATTTGAAAGGGTTCCAGGAGGCAGTGAGAACGAGCATTACTTTTCCCCGCTGGCACCTTTGCTGTGGCAGCAAAAGCTGGACGTTTGTCTTTTTTGCTCCGGAGGCTGCCGAAAGCGAAAATAGGTTCTTTTGAGGATGGAGTCCACAGGAAAGCAGAGAGGGCCAAATTGTCTGGGCATTTGAAAGGGTTCCAGGAGGCAGTGAGAACCAGCATTACTTTTCCCCGCTGGCACCTTTGCTGTGGCAGCAAAAGCTGGACGTTTGTCTTTTTTGCTCCGGAGGCTGCCGAAAGCGAAAACAGGTGCTTTTGATGATGGAGTCCGCAGGAAAGCAGAGAGGGCCAAATTGTCTTTGGCATTTAAAGAGGTTCCAGGAGGCAGTGAGGACCAGCATTACTTTTCCCCGCTGGCACCTTTGCTGCGGCAGCAAAAGCTGGACGTTTGTCTTTTTACCACCGGAGGGCGCCGAAAGTGAAAAAAGGCGCTTTTGAGGATAGAGTCCGCAGGAAAGCAGAGAGGGCCAAATTGTCTGTGGCATTTGATAGGGTTCCAGGAGGCAGTGAGAACCAGCATTACTTTTCCCCGCTGGCACCTTTGCTGTGGCAGCAAAAGCTGGACGTTTGTCTTTTTTGCTCCGGAGGCTGCCGAAAGCGAAAACAGGTGCTTTTGAGGATGGAGTCCGCAGGAAAGCAGAGAGGGCCAAATTGTCTGTGGCATTTGAAAGGGTTCCAGGAGGCAGTGAGAACCAGCATTACTTTTCCCCGCTGGCACCTTTGCTGTGGCAGCAAAAGCTGGACGTTTGTCTTTTTTGCTCCGGAGGGCGCCGAAAGCGAAAATAGGTTCTTTTGAGGATGGAGTCCGCAGGAAAGCAGAGAGGGCCAAATTGTCTGTGGCATTTGAAAGGGTTCCAGGAGGCAGTGAGAACCAGCATTACTTTTCCCCGCTGGCACCTCTGCTGTGGCAGCAAAAGCTGGACGTTTGTCTTTTTTGCTCCGGAGGCTGCCGAAAGCGAAAACAGGTGCTTTTGAGGATGGAGTCCGCAGGAAAGCAGAGAGGGCCAAATTGTCTGTGGCATTTGAAAGGGTTCCAGGAGGCAGTGAGAACCAGCATTACTTTTCCCCGCTGGCACCTTTGCTGTGGCAGCAAAAGCTGGACGTTTGTCTTTTTTGCTCCGGAGGCTGCCGAAAGCGAAAACAGGTGCTTTTGAGGATGGAGTCCGCAGGAAAGCAGAGAGGGCCAAATTGTCTGTGGCATTTGAAAGGGTTCCAGGAGGCAGTGAGAACCAGCATTACTTTTCCCCGATGGCACCTTTGCTGTGGCAGCAAAAGCTGGACGTTTGTCTTTTTTGCTCCGGAGGTTGCCGAAAGCGAAAACAGGTGCTTTTGAGGATGGAGTCCGCAGGAAAGCAGAGAGGGCCAAATTGTCTGTGGCATTTGAAGAGGTTCCAGGAGGCAGTGAGAACCAGCATTACTTTTCCCCGCTGGTACCTTTGCTGTGGCAGCAAAAGCTGGACGTTTGTCTTTTTTGCTCCGGAGGGCGCCGAAAGCAAAAATAGGTTCTTTTGAGGATGGAGTCCGCAGGAAAGCAGAGAGGGCCAAATTGTCTGTGGCATTTGAAAGGGTTCCAGGAGGCAGTGAGAACCAGCATTACTTTTCCCCGATGGCACCTTTGCTGTGGCAGCAAAAGCTGGACGTTTGTCTTTTTTGCTCCGGAGGCTGCCGAAAGCGAAAACAGGTGCTTTTGAGGATGGAGTCCGCAGGAAAGCAGAGAGGGCCAAATTGTCTTTGGCATTTAAAGAGGTTCCAGGAGGCAGTGAGGACCAGCATTACTTTTCCCCGCTGGCACCTTTGCTGCGGCAGCAAAAGCTGGACGTTTGTCTTTTTACCACCGGAGGGCGCCGAAAGTGAAAAAAGGCGCTTTTGAGGATAGAGTCCGCAGGAAAGCAGAGAGGGCCAAATTGTCTGTGGCATTTGAAAGGGTTCCAGGAGGCAGTGAGAACCAGCATTACTTTTCCCCACTGGCACCTTTGCTGTGGCAGCAAAAGCTGGACGTTTGTCTTTTTTGCTCCGGAGGCTGCCGAAAGCGAAAACAGGTGCTTTTGAGGATGGAGTCCGCAGGAAAGCAGAGAGGGCCAAATTGTCTGTGGCATTTGAAAGGGTTCCAGGAGGCAGTGAGAACCAGCATTACTTTTCCCCGCTGGCACCTTTGCTGTGGCAGCAAAAGCTGGACGTTTGTCTTTTTTGCTCCGGAGGCTGCCGAAAGCGAAAACAGCTGCTTTTGAGGATGGAGTCCGCAGGAAAGCAGAGAGGGCCAAATTGTCTGTGGCATTTGAAGAGGTTCCAGGAGGCAGTGAGAAGCAGCATTACTTTTCCCCGCTGGTACCTTTGCTGTGGCAGCAAAAGCTGGACGTTTGTCTTTTTTGCTCCTGAGGTTGCCGAAAGCGAAAACAGGTGCTTTTGAGGATGGAGTCCGCAGGAAAGCAGAGAGGGCCAAATTGTCTGTGGCATTTGAAAGGGTTCCAGGAGGCAGTGAGAACGAGCATTACTTTTCCCCGCTGGCACCTTTGCTGTGGCAGCAAAAGCTGGACGTTTGTCTTTTTTGCTCCGGAGGCTGCCGAAAGCGAAAATAGGTTCTTTTGAGGATGGAGTCCGCAGGAAAGCAGAGAGGGCCAAATTGTCTGTGGCATTTGAAAGGGTTCCAGGAGGCAGTGAGAACCAGCATTACTTTTCCCCGCTGGCACCTTTGCTGTGGCAGCAAAAGCTGGACGTTTGTCTTTTTTGCTCCGGAGGCTGCCGAAAGCGAAAACAGGTGCTTTTGATGATGGAGTCCGCAGGAAAGCAGAGAGGGCCAAATTGTCTTTGGCATTTAAAGAGGTTCCAGGAGGCAGTGAGGACCAGCATTACTTTTCCCCGCTGGCACCTTTGCTGCGGCAGCAAAAGCTGGACGTTTGTCTTTTTACCACCGGAGGGCGCTGAAAGTGAAAAAGGGCGCTTTTGAGGATAGAGTCCGCAGGAAAGCAGAGAGGGCCAAATTGTCTGTGGCATTTGATAGGGTTCCAGGAGGCAGTGAGAACCAGCATTACTTTTCCCCGCTGGCACCTTTGCTGTGGCAGCAAAAGCTGGACGTTTGTCTTTTTTGCTCCGGAGGCTGCCGAAAGCGAAAACAGGTGCTTTTGAGGATGGAGTCCGCAGGAAAGCAGAGAGGGCCAAATTGTCTGTGACATTTGAAAGGGTTCCAGGAGGCAGTGAGAACCAGCATTACTTTTCCCCGCTGGCACCTTTGCTGTGGCAGCAAAAGCTGGACGTTTGTCTTTTTTGCTCCGGAGGCTGCCGAAAGCGAAAACAGGTGCTTTTGAGGATGGAGTCCGCAGGAAAGCAGAGAGAGCCAAATTGTCTGGGGCATTTGAAAGGGTTCCAGGAGGCAGTGAGAACCAGCATTACTTTTCCCCGCTGGCACCTTTGCTGTGGCAGCAAAAGCTGGACGTTTGTCTTTTTTGCTCCGGAGGCTGCCGAAAGCGAAAACAGGTGCTTTTGAGGATGGAGTACGCAGGAAAGCAGAGAGGGCCAAATTGTCTGTGGCATTTGAAAGGGTTCCAGGAGGCAGTGAGAACCAGCATTACTTTTCCCCGCTGGCACCTTTGCTGTGGCAGCAAAAGCTGGACGTTTGTCTTTTTTGCTCCGGAGGCTGCCGAAAGCGAAAACAGGTGCTTTTGAGGATGGAGTCCGCAGGAAAGCAGAGAGGGCCAAATTGTCTGTGGCATTTGAAAGGGTTCCAGGAGGCAGTGAGAACCAGCATTACTTTTCCCCGCTGGCACCTTTGCTGTGGCAGCAAAAGCTGGACGTTTGTCTTTTTTGCTCCGGAGGGCGCCGAAAGCGAAAATAGGTTCTTTTGAGGATGGAGTCCGCAGGAAAGCAGAGAGGGCCAAATTGTCTGTGGCATTTGAAAGGGTTCCAGGAGGCAGTGAGAACCAGCATTACTTTTCCCCGCTGGCACCTTTGCTGTGGCAGCAAAAGCTGGACGTTTGTCTTTTTTGCTCCGGAGGCTGCCGAAAGCGAAAACAGGTGCTTTTGAGGATGGAGTCCGCAGGAAAGCAGAGAGGGCCAAATTGTCTGGGGCATTTGAAAGGGTTCCAGGAGGCAGTGAGAACCAGCATTACTTTTCCCCGCTGGCACCTTTGCTGTGGCAGCAAAAGCTGGACGTTTGTCTTTTTTGCTCCGGAGGCTGCCGAAAGCGAAAACAGGTGCTTTTGAGGATGGAGTCCGCAGGAAAGCAGAGAGGGCCAAATTGTCTGTGGCATTTGAAAGGGTTCCAGGAGGCAGTGAGAACCAGCATTACTTTTCCCCGCTGGCACCTTTGTTGTGGCAGCAAAAGCTGGACGTTTGTCTTTTTTGCTCCGGAGGCTGCCGAAAGCGAAAACAGGTGCTTTTGAGGATGGAGTCCGCAGGAAAGCAGAGAGAGCCAAATTGTCTGGGGCATTTGAAGGAGTTCCAGGAGGCAGTGAGAACCAGCATTACTTTTCCCCGCTGGCACCTTTGCTGTGGCAGCAAAAGCTGGACGTTTGTCTTTTTTGCTCCGGAGGCTGCCGAAAGCGAAAACAGGTGCTTTTGAGGATGGAGTCCGCAGGAAAGCAGAGAGGGCCAAATTGTCTGTGGCATTTGAAAGGGTTCCAGGAGGCAGTGAGAACCAGCATTACTTTTCCCCGCTGGCACCTTTGCTGTGGCAGCAAAAGCTGGACGTTTGTCTTTTTTGCTCCGGAGGGCTCCAAAAGCGAAAATAGGTTCTTTTGAGGATGGAGTCCGCAGGAAAGCAGAGAGGGCCAAATTGTCTGTGGCATTTGAAAGGGTTCCAGGAGGCAGTGAGAACCAGCATTACTTTTCCCCGCTGGCACCTTTGCTGTGGCAGCAAAAGCTGGACGTTTGTCTTTTTTGCTCCGGAGGCTGCCAAAAGCGAAAACAGGTGCTTTTGAGGATGGAGTCCGCAGGAAAGCAGAGAGGGCCAAATTGTCTGTGGCATTTGAAAGGGTTCCAGGAGGCAGTGAGAACCAGCATTACTTTTCCCCGCTGGCACCTTTGCTGTGGCAGCAAAAGCTGGACGTTTGTCTTTTTTGCTCCGGAGGCTGCCGAAAGCGAAAACAGCTGCTTTTGAGGATGGAGTCCGCAGGAAAGCAGAGAGGGCCAAATTGTCTGTGGCATTTGAAAGGGTTCCAGGAGGCAGTGAGAACCAGCATTACTTTTCCCCGCTGGCACCTTTGCTGTGGCAGCAAAAGCTGGACGTTTGTCTTTTTTGCTCCGGAGGCTGCCGAAAGCGAAAACAGGTGCTTTTGAGGATGGAGTCCGCAGGAAAGCAGAGAGGGCCAAATTGTCAGTGGCATTTGAAAGGGTTCCAGGAGGCAGTGAGAACCAGCATTACTTTTCCCCGCTGGCACCTTTGTTGTGGCAGCAAAAGCTGGACGTTTGTCTTTTTTGCTCCGGAGGCTGCCGAAAGCGAAAACAGGTGCTTTTGAGGATGGAGTCCGCAGGAAAGCAGAGAGAGCCAAATTGTCTGGGGCATTTGAAGGAGTTCCAGGAGGCAGTGAGAACCAGCATTACTTTTCCCCGCTGGCACCTTTGCTGTGGCAGCAAAAGCTGGACGTTTGTCTTTTTTGCTCCGGAGGCTGCCGAAAGCGAAAACAGGTGCTTTTGAGGATGGAGTCCGCAGGAAAGCAGAGAGGGCCAAATTGTCTGTGGCATTTGAAAGGGTTCCAGGAGGCAGTGAGAACCAGCATTACTTTTCCCCGCTGGCACCTTTGCTGTGGCAGCAAAAGCTGGACGTTTGTCTTTTTTGCTCCGGAGGCTGCCGAAAGCGAAAACAGGTGCTTTTGAGGATGGAGTCCGCAGGAAAGCAGAGAGGGCCAAATTGTCTGTGGCATTTGAAAGGGTTCCAGGAGGCAGTGAGAACCAGCATTACTTTTCCCCCCTGGCACCTTTGCTGTGGCAGCAAAAGCTGGACGTTTGTCTTTTTTGCTCCGGAGGGCGCCGAAAGCGAAAATAGGTTCTTTTGAGGATGGAGTCCGCAGGAAAGCAGAGAGGGCCAAATTGTCTGTGGCATTTGAAAGGGTTCCAGGAGGCAGTGAGAACCAGCATTACTTTTCCCCGCTGGCACCTTTGCTGTGGCAGCAAAAGCTGGACGTTTGTCTTTTTTGCTCCGGAGGCTGCCGAAAGCGAAAACAGGTGCTTTTGAGGATGGAGTCCGCAGGAAAGCAGAGAGGGCCAAATTGTCTGTGGCATTTGAAAGGGTTCCAGGAGGCAGTGAGAACCAGCATTACTTTTCCCCGCTGGCACCTTTGCTGTGGCAGCAAAAGCTGGACGTTTGTCTTTTTTGCTCCGGAGGCTGCCGAAAGCGAAAACAGGTGCTTTTGAGGATGGAGTCCGCAGGAAAGCAGAGAGGGCCAAATTGTCTGTGGCATTTGAAAGGGTTCCAGGAGGCAGTGAGAACCAGCATTACTTTTCCCCGCTGGCACCTTTGCTGTGGCAGCAAAAGCTGGACGTTTGTCTTTTTTGCTCCGGAGGCTGCCGAAAGCGAAAACAGGTGCTTTTGAGGATGGAGTCCGCAGGAAAGCAGAGAGGGCCAAATTGTCTGTGGCATTTGAAAGGGTTCCAGGAGGCAGTGAGAACCAGCATTACTTTTCCCCGCTGGCACCTTTGTTGTGGCAGCAAAAGCTGGACGTTTGTCTTTTTTGCTCCGGAGGCTGCCGAAAGCGAAAACAGGTGCTTTTGAGGATGGAGTCCGCAGGAAAGCAGAGAGAGCCAAATTGTCTGGGGCATTTGAAGGAGTTCCAGGAGGCAGTGAGAACCAGCATTACTTTTCCCCGCTGGCACCTTTGCTGTGGCAGCAAAAGCTGGACGTTTGTCTTTTTTGCTCCGGAGGCTGCCGAAAGCGAAAACAGGTGCTTTTGAGGATGGAGTCCGCAGGAAAGCAGAGAGGGCCAAATTGTCTGTGGCATTTGAAGAGGTTCCAGGAGGCAGTGAGAACCAGCATTACTTTTCCCCGCTGGTACCTTTGCTGTGGCAGCAAAAGCTGGACGTTTGTCTTTTTTGCTCCGGAGGGCGCCGAAAGCAAAAATAGGTTCTTTTGAGGATGGAGTCCGCAGGAAAGCAGAGAGGGCCAAATTGTCTGTGGCATTTGAAAGGGTTCCAGGAGGCAGTGAGAACCGGCATTACTTTTCCCCGCTGGCACCTTTGCTGTGGCAGCAAAAGCTGGACGTTTGTCTTTTTTGCTCCGGAGGCTGCCGAAAGCGAAAACAGGTGCTTTTGAGGATGGAGTCCGCAGGAAAGCAGAGAGGGCCAAATTGTCTGTGGCATTTGAAAGGGTTCCAGGAGGCAGTGAGAACCAGCATTACTTTTCCCCGCTGGCACCTTTGCTGTGGCAGCAAAAGCTGGACGTTTGTCTTTTTTGCTCCGGAGGCTGCCGAAAGCGAAAACAGGTGCTTTTGAGGATGGAGTCCGCAGGAAAGCAGAGAGGGCCAAATTGTCTTTGGCATTTAAAGAGGTTCCAGGAGGCAGTGAGGACCAGCATTACTTTTCCCCGCTGGCACCTTTGCTGCGGCAGCAAAAGCTGGACGTTTGTCTTTTTACCACCGGAGGGCGCTGAAAGTGAAAAAAGGCGCTTTTGAGGATAGAGTCCGCAGGAAAGCAGAGAGGGCCAAATTGTCTGTGGCATTTGAAAGGGTTCCAGGAGGCAGTGAGAACCAGCATTACTTTTCCCCGCTGGCACCTTTGCTGTGGCAGCAAAAGCTGGACGTTTGTCTTTTTTGCTCCGGAGGTTGCCGAAAGCGAAAACAGGTGCTTTTGAGGATGGAGTCCGCAGGAAAGCAGAGAGGGCCAAATTGTCTGAGGCATTTGAAGAGGTTCCAGGAGGCAGTGAGAACCAGCATTACTTTTCCCCGCTGGCACCTTTGCTGTGGCAGCAAAAGCTGGACGTTTGTCTTTTTTGCTCCGGAGGCTGCCGAAAGCGAAAACAGGTGCTTTTGAGGATGGAGTCCGCAGGAAAGCAGAGAGGGCCAAATTGTCTGTGGCATTTGAAGAGGTTCCAGGAGGCAGAGAGAACCAGCATTACTTTTCCCCGCTGGTACCTTTGCTGTGGCAGCAAAAGCTGGACGTTTGTCTTTTTTGCTCCGGAGGGCGCCGAAAGCAAAAATAGGTTCTTTTGATGATGGAGTCCGCAGGAAAGCAGAGAGGGCCAAATTGTCTTTGGCATTTAAAGAGGTTCCAGGAGGCAGTGAGAACCAGCATTACTTTTCCCCGCTGGCACCTTTGCTGCGGCAGCAAAAGCTGGACGTTTGTCTTTTTACCACCGGAGGGCGCCGAAAGTGAAAACAGGTGCTTTTGAGGATGGAGTCCGCAGGAAAGCAGAGAGGGCCAAATTGTCTGAGGCATTTGAAGAGGTTCCAGGAGGCAGTGATAACCAGCATTACTTTTCCCCGCTGGCACCTTTGCTGTAGCAGCAAAAGCTGGACGTTTGTCTTTTTTGCTCCGGAGGATGGCGAAAGCGAAAACAGGTGCTTTTGAGGATGGAGTCCGCAGGAAAGCAGAGAGGGCCAAATTGTCTGTGGCATTTGAAAGGGTTCCAGGAGGCAGTGAGAACCAGCATTACTTTTCCCCGCTGGCACCTTTGCTGTGGCAGCAAAAGCTGGAGGTTTGTCTTTTTTGCTCCGGAGGCTGCCGAAAGCGAAAACAGGTGCTTTTGAGGATGGAGTCCGCAGGAAAGCAGAGAGGGCCAAATTGTCTTTGGCATTTAAAGAGGTTCCAGGAGGCAGTGAGGACCAGCATTACTTTTCCCCGCTGGCACCTTTGCTGTGGCAGCAAAAGCTGGACGTTTGTCTTTTTACCACCGGAGGGCGCCGAAAGTGAAAAAAGGCGCTTTTGAGGATAGAGTCCGCAGGAAAGCAGAGAGGGCCAAATTGTCTGTGGCATTTGATAGGGTTCCAGGAGGCAGTGAGAACCAGCATTACTTTTCCCCGCTGGCACCTTTGCTGTGGCAGCAAAAGCTGGACGTTTGTCTTTTTTGCTCCGGAGGCTGCCGAAAGCGAAAACAGGTGCTTTTGAGGATGGAGTCCGCAGGAAAGCAGAGAGGGCCAAATTGTCTGTGGCATTTGAAAGGGTTCCAGGAGGCAGTGAGAACCAGCATTACTTTTCCCCGCTGGCACCTTTGCTGTGGCAGCAAAAGCTGGACGTTTGTCTTTTTTGCTCCGGAGGCTGCCGAAAGCGAAAACAGGTGCTTTTGAGGATGGAGTCCGCAGGAAAGCAGAGAGGGCCAAATTGTCTTTGGCATTTAAAGAGGTTCCAGGAGGCAGTGAGGACCAGCATTACTTTTCCCCGCTGGCACCTTTGCTGTGGCAGCAAAAGCTGGACGTTTGTCTTTTTACCACCGGAGGGCGCCGAAAGTGAAAAAAGGCGCTTTTGAGGATAGAGTCCGCAGGAAAGCAGAGAGGGCCAAATTGTCTGTGGCATTTGATAGGGTTCCAGGAGGCAGTGAGAACCAGCATTACTTTTCCCCGCTGGCACCTTTGCTGTGGCAGCAAAAGCTGGACGTTTGTCTTTTTTGCTCCGGAGGCTGCCGAAAGCGAAAACAGCTGCTTTTGAGGATGGAGTCCGCAGGAAAGCAGAGAGGGCCAAATTGTCTGTGGCATTTGAAAGGGTTCCAGGAGGCAGTGAGAACCAGCATTACTTTTCCCCGCTGGCACCTTTGCTGTGGCAGCAAAAGCTGGACGTTTGTCTTTTTTGCTCCGGAGGCTGCCGAAAGCGAAAACAGGTGCTTTTGATGATGGAGTCCGCAGGAAAGCAGAGAGGGCCAAATTGTCTGTGGCATTTGAAAGGGTTCCAGGAGGCAGTGAGAACCAGCATTACTTTTCCCCGCTGGCACCTTTGCTGTGGCAGCAAAAGCTGGACGTTTGTCTTTTTTGCTCCGGAGGCTGCCGAAAGCGAAAACAGGTGCTTTTGAGGATGG
The DNA here is from genome assembly GCF_965231255.1 of Vanellus vanellus. Taxonomy (NCBI): domain Eukaryota; kingdom Metazoa; phylum Chordata; class Aves; order Charadriiformes; family Charadriidae; genus Vanellus; species Vanellus vanellus. The sequence continues at coordinate 53,293 of NW_028128037.1, forward strand.
AGTCCGCAGGAAAGCAGAGAGGGCCAAATTGTCTGTGGCATTTGAAAGGGTTCCAGGAGGCAGTGAGAACCAGCATTACTTTTCCCCGCTGGCACCTTTGCTGTGGCAGCAAAAGCTGGACGTTTGTCTTTTTTGCTCCGGAGTTTGCCGAAAGCGAAAACAGGTGCTTTTGAGGATGGAGTCCGCAGGAAAGCAGAGAGGGCCAAATTGTCTGAGGCATTTGAAGAGGTTCCAGGAGGCAGTGAGAACCAGCATTACTTTTCCCCGCTGGCACCTTTGCTGTGGCAGCAAAAGCTGGACGTTTGTCTTTTTTGCTCCGGAGGCTGCCGAAAGCGAAAACAGGTGCTTTTGAGGATAGAGTCCGCAGGAAAGCAGAGAGGGCCAAATTGTCTGGGGCATTTGAAAGGGTTCCAGGAGGCAGTGAGAACCAGCATTACTTTTCCCCGCTGGCACCTTTGCTGTGGCAGCAAAAGCTGGACGTTTGTCTTTTTTGCTCCGGAGGCTGCCGAAAGCGAAAACAGGTGCTTTTGAGGATGGAGTCCGCAGGAAAGCAGAGAGGGCCAAATTGTCTTTGGCATTTGAAAGGGTTCCAGGAGGCAGTGAGAACCAGCATTACTTTTCCCCGCTGGCACCTTTGCTGTGGCAGCAAAAGCTGGACGTTTGTCTTTTTACCACCGGAGGGCGCCGAAAGTGAAAAAAGGCGCTTTTGAGGATAGAGTCCGCAGGAAAGCAGAGAGGGCCAAATTGTCTGTGGCATTTGATAGGGTTCCAGGAGGCAGTGAGAACCAGCATTACTTTTCCCCGCTGGCACCTTTGCTGTGGCAGCAAAAGCTGGACGTTTGTCTTTTTTGCTCCGGAGGCTGCCGAAAGCGAAAACAGGTGCTTTTGAGGATGGAGTCCGCAGGAAAGCAGAGAGGGCCAAATTGTCTGTGGCATTTGAAAGGGTTCCAGGAGGCAGTGAGAACCAGCATTACTTTTCCCCGCTGGCACCTTTGCTGTGGCAGCAAAATCTGGACGTTTGTCTTTTTTGCTCCGGAGGCTGCCGAAAGCGAAAACAGGTGCTTTTGAGGATGGAGTCCGCAGGAAAGCAGAGAGGGCCAAATTGTCTGTGGCATTTGAAAGGGTTCCAGGAGGCAGTGAGAACCAGCATTACTTTTCCCCCCTGGCACCTTTGCTGTGGCAGCAAAAGCTGGACGTTTGTCTTTTTTGCTCCGGAGGGCGCCGAAAGTGAAAATAGGTTCTTTTGAGGATGGAGTCCGCAGGAAAGCAGAGAGGGCCAAATTGTCTGTGGCATTTGAAAGGGTTCCAGGAGGCAGTGAGAACCAGCATTACTTTTCCCCGCTGGCACCTTTGCTGTGGCAGCAAAAGCTGGACGTTTGTCTTTTTTGCTCCGGAGGCTGCCGAAAGCGAAAACAGGTGCTTTTGAGGATGGAGTCCGCAGGAAAGCAGAGAGAGCCAAATTGTCTGGGGCATTTGAAAGGGTTCCAGGAGGCAGTGAGAACCAGCATTACTTTTCCCCGCTGGCACCTTTGCTGTGGCAGCAAAAGCTGGACGTTTGTCTTTTTTGCTCCGGAGGCTGCCGAAAGCGAAAACAGGTGCTTTTGAGGATGGAGTCCGCAGGAAAGCAGAGAGGGCCAAATTGTCTGTGGCATTTGAAAGGGTTCCAGGAGGCAGTGAGAACCAGCATTACTTTTCCCCGCTGGCACCTTTGTTGTGGCAGCAAAAGCTGGACGTTTGTCTTTTTTGCTCCGGAGGCTGCCGAAAGCGAAAACAGCTGCTTTTGAGGATTGAGTCCGCAGGAAAGCAGAGAGGGCCAAATTGTCTGTGGCATTTGAAAGGGTTCCAGGAGGCAGTGAGAACCAGCATTACTTTTCCCCGCTGGCACCTTTGCTGTGGCAGCAAAAGCTGGACGTTTGTCTTTTTTGCTCCGGAGGCTGCCGAAAGCGAAAACAGGTGCTTTTGAGGATGGAGTCCGCAGGAAAGCAGAGAGGGCCAAATTGTCTGTGGCATTTGAAAGGGTTCCAGGAGGCAGTGAGAACCAGCATTACTTTTCCCCGCTGGCACCTTTGCTGTGGCAGCAAAAGCTGGACGTTTGTCTTTTTTGCTCCGGAGGCTGCCGAAAGCGAAAACAGGTGCTTTTGAGGATGGAGTCCGCAGGAAAGCAGAGAGAGCCAAATTGTCTGGGGCATTTGAAGGAGTTCCAGGAGGCAGTGAGAACCAGCATTACTTTTCCCCGCTGGCACCTTTGCTGTGGCAGCAAAAGCTGGACGTTTGTCTTTTTTGCTCCGGAGGCTGCCGAAAGCGAAAACAGGTGCTTTTGAGGATGGAGTCCGCAGGAAAGCAGAGAGGGCCAAATTGTCTGTGGCATTTGAAGAGGTTCCAGGAGGCAGTGAGAACCAGCATTACTTTTCCCCGCTGGTACCTTTGCTGTGGCAGCAAAAGCTGGACGTTTGTCTTTTTTGCTCTGGAGGTTGCCGAAAGCGAAAAGAGGTGCTTTTGAGGATGGAGTCCGCAGGAAAGCAGAGAGGGCCAAATTGTCTGTGGCATTTGAAAGGGTTCCAGGAGGCAGTGAGAACCAGCATTACTTTTCCCCGCTGGCACCTTTGTTGTGGCAGCAAAAGCTGGACGTTTGTCTTTTTTGCTCCGGAGGCTGCCGAAAGCGAAAACAGCTGCTTTTGAGGATTGAGTCCGCAGGAAAGCAGAGAGGGCCAAATTGTCTGTGGCATTTGAAAGGGTTCCAGGAGGCAGTGAGAACCAGCATTACTTTTCCCCGCTGGCACCTTTGCTGTGGCAGCAAAAGCTGGACGTTTGTCTTTTTTGCTCCGGAGGCTGCCGAAAGTGAAAACAGGTGCTTTTGAGGATGGAGTCCGCAGGAAAGCAGAGAGGGCCAAATTGTCTGTGGCATTTGAAAGGGTTCCAGGAGGCAGTGAGAACCAGCATTACTTTTCCCCGCTGGCACCTTTGCTGTGGCAGCAAAAGCTGGACGTTTGTCTTTTTTGCTCCGGAGGCTGCCGAAAGCGAAAACAGGTGCTTTTGAGGATGGAGTCCGCAGGAAAGCAGAGAGGGCCAAATTGTCTGGGGCATTTGAAAGGGTTCCAGGAGGCAGTGAGAACCAGCATTACTTTTCCCCGCTGGCACCTTTGCTGTGGCAGCAAAAGCTGGACGTTTGTCTTTTTTGCTCCGGAGGCTGCCGAAAGCGAAAACAGGTGCTTTTGAGGATGGAGTCCGCAGGAAAGCAGAGAGGGCCAAATTGTCTGTGGCATTTGAAAGGGTTCCAGGAGGCAGTGAGAACCAGCATTACTTTTCCCCGCTGGCACCTTTGCTGTGGCAGCAAAAGCTGGACGTTTGTCTTTTTTGCTCCGGAGGCTGCCGAAAGCGAAAACAGGTGCTTTTGAGGATGGAGTCCGCAGGAAAGCAGAGAGAGCCAAATTGTCTGGGGCATTTGAAGGAGTTCCAGGAGGCAGTGAGAACCAGCATTACTTTTCCCCGCTGGCACCTTTGCTGTGGCAGCAAAAGCTGGACGTTTGTCTTTTTTGCTCCGGAGGCTGCCGAAAGCGAAAACAGGTGCTTTTGAGGATGGAGTCCGCAGGAAAGCAGAGAGGGCCAAATTGTCTGTGGCATTTGAAGAGGTTCCAGGAGGCAGTGAGAACCAGCATTACTTTTCCCCGCTGGTACCTTTGCTGTGGCAGCAAAAGCTGGACGTTTGTCTTTTTTGCTCCGGAGGGCGCCGAAAGCAAAAATAGGTTCTTTTGAGGATGGAGTCCGCAGGAAAGCAGAGAGGGCCAAATTGTCTGTGGCATTTGAAAGGGTTCCAGGAGGCAGTGAGAACCAGCATTACTTTTCCCCGCTGGCACCTTTGTTGTGGCAGCAAAAGCTGGACGTTTGTCTTTTTTGCTCCGGAGGCTGCCGAAAGCGAAAACAGCTGCTTTTGAGGATTGAGTCCGCAGGAAAGCAGAGAGGGCCAAATTGTCTGTGGCATTTGAAAGGGTTCCAGGAGGCAGTGAGAACCAGCATTACTTTTCCCCGCTGGCACCTTTGCTGTGGCAGCAAAAGCTGGACGTTTGTCTTTTTTGCTCCGGAGGCTGCCGAAAGCGAAAACAGGTGCTTTTGAGGATGGAGTCCGCAGGAAAGCAGAGAGGGCCAAATTGTCTGTGGCATTTGAAAGGGTTCCAGGAGGCAGTGAGAACCAGCATTACTTTTCCCCGCTGGCACCTTTGCTGTGGCAGCAAAAGCTGGACGTTTGTCTTTTTTGCTCCGGAGGCTGCCGAAAGCGAAAACAGGTGCTTTTGAGGATGGAGTCCGCAGGAAAGCAGAGAGAGCCAAATTGTCTGGGGCATTTGAAGGAGTTCCAGGAGGCAGTGAGAACCAGCATTACTTTTCCCCGCTGGCACCTTTGCTGTGGCAGCAAAAGCTGGACGTTTGTCTTTTTTGCTCCGGAGGCTGCCGAAAGCGAAAACAGGTGCTTTTGAGGATGGAGTCCGCAGGAAAGCAGAGAGGGCCAAATTGTCTGTGGCATTTGAAGAGGTTCCAGGAGGCAGTGAGAACCAGCATTACTTTTCCCCGCTGGTACCTTTGCTGTGGCAGCAAAAGCTGGACGTTTGTCTTTTTTGCTCCGGAGGGCGCCGAAAGCAAAAATAGGTTCTTTTGAGGATGGAGTCCGCAGGAAAGCAGAGAGGGCCAAATTGTCTGTGGCATTTGAAAGGGTTCCAGGAGGCAGTGAGAACCGGCATTACTTTTCCCCGCTGGCACCTTTGCTGTGGCAGCAAAAGCTGGACGTTTGTCTTTTTTGCTCCGGAGGCTGCCGAAAGCGAAAATAGGTTCTTTTGAGGATGGAGTCCGCAGGAAAGCAGAGAGGGCCAAATTGTCTGTGGCATTTGAAAGGGTTCCAGGAGGCAGTGAGAACCAGCATTACTTTTCCCCGCTGGCACCTTTGCTGTGGCAGCAAAAGCTGGACGTTTGTCTTTTTTGCTCCGGAGGCTGCCGAAAGCGAAAACAGGTGCTTTTGATGATGGAGTCCGCAGGAAAGCAGAGAGGGCCAAATTGTCTTTGGCATTTAAAGAGGTTCCAGGAGGCAGTGAGGACCAGCATTACTTTTCCCCGCTGGCACCTTTGCTGCGGCAGCAAAAGCTGGACGTTTGTCTTTTTTGCTCCGGAGGCTGCCGAAAGCGAAAACAGCTGCTTTTGAGGATGGAGTCCGCAGGAAAGCAGAGAGGGCCAAATTGTCTGTGGCATTTGAAAGGGTTCCAGGAGGCAGTGAGAACCAGCATTACTTTTCCCCGCTGGCACCTTTGCTGTGGCAGCAAAAGCTGGACGTTTGTCTTTTTTGCTCCGGAGGCTGCCGAAAGCGAAAACAGGTGCTTTTGAGGATGGAGTCCGCAGGAAAGCAGAGAGGGCCAAATTGTCTGTGGCATTTGAAGAGGTTCCAGGAGGCAGTGAGAACCAGCATTACTTTTCCCCGCTGGTACCTTTGCTGTGGCAGCAAAAGCTGGACGTTTGTCTTTTTTGCTCCGGAGGGCGCCGAAAGCAAAAATAGGTTCTTTTGAGGATGGAGTCCGCAGGAAAGCAGAGAGGGCCAAATTGTCTGTGGCATTTGAAAGGGTTCCAGGAGGCAGTGAGAACCGGCATTACTTTTCCCCGCTGGCACCTTTGCTGTGGCAGCAAAAGCTGGACGTTTGTCTTTTTTGCTCCGGAGGCTGCCGAAAGCGAAAATAGGTTCTTTTGAGGATGGAGTCCGCAGGAAAGCAGAGAGGGCCAAATTGTCTGTGGCATTTGAAAGGGTTCCAGGAGGCAGTGAGAACCAGCATTACTTTTCCCCGCTGGCACCTTTGCTGTGGCAGCAAAAGCTGGACGTTTGTCTTTTTTGCTCCGGAGGCTGCCGAAAGCGAAAACAGGTGCTTTTGATGATGGAGTCCGCAGGAAAGCAGAGAGGGCCAAATTGTCTTTGGCATTTAAAGAGGTTCCAGGAGGCAGTGAGGACCAGCATTACTTTTCCCCGCTTGCACCTTTGCTGCGGCAGCAAAAGCTGGACGTTTGTCTTTTTACCACCGGAGGGCGCTGAAAGTGAAAAAAGGCGCTTTTGAGGATAGAGTCCGCAGGAAAGCAGAGAGGGCCAAATTGTCTGTGGCATTTGAAAGGGTTCCAGGAGGCAGTGAGAACCAGCATTACTTTTCCCCGCTGGCACCTTTGCTGTGGCAGCAAAAGCTGGACGTTTGTCTTTTTTGCTCCGGAGGTTGCCGAAAGTGAAAAAAGGCGCTTTTGAGGATAGAGTCCGAAGGAAAGCAGAGAGGGCCAAATTGTCTGAGGCATTTGAAGAGGTTCCAGGAGGCAGTGAGAACCAGCATTACTTTTCCCCGCTGGCACCTTTGCTGTAGCAGCAAAAGCTGGACGTTTGTCTTTTTTGCTCCGGAGGCTGCCGAAAGCGAAAACAGGTGCTTTTGAGGATGGAGTCCGCAGGAAAGCAGAGAGGGCCAAATTGTCTGTGGCATTTGAAAGGGTTCCAGGAGGCAGTGAGAACCAGCATTACTTTTCCCCGCTGGCACCTTTGCTGTGGCAGCAAAAGCTGGACGTTTGTCTTTTTTGCTCCGGAGGCTGCCGAAAGCGAAAACAGGTGCTTTTGGGGATGGAGTCCGCAGGAAAGCAGAGAGGGCCAAATTGTCTTTGGCATTTAAAGAGGTTCCAGGAGGCAGTGAGGACCAGCATTACTTTTCCCCGCTGGCACCTTTGCTGTGGCAGCAAAAGCTGGACGTTTGTCTTTTTACCACCGGAGGGCGCCGAAAGTGAAAAAAGGCGCTTTTGAGGATAGAGTCCGCAGGAAAGCAGAGAGGGCCAAATTGTCTGTGGCATTTGAAAGGGTTCCAGGAGGCAGTGAGAACCAGCATTACTTTTCCCCGCTGGCACCTTTGCTGTGGCAGCAAAAGCTGGACGTTTGTCTTTTTTGCTCCGGAGGCTGCCGAAAGCGAAAACAGGTGCTTTTGAGGATGGAGTCCGCAGGAAAGCAGAGAGGGCCAAATTGTCTGTGGCATTTGAAAGGGTTCCAGGAGGCAGTGAGAACCAGCATTACTTTTCCCCGCTGGCACCTTTGCTGTGGCAGCAAAAGCTGGACGTTTGTCTTTTTTGCTCCGGAGGCTGCCGAAAGCGAAAACAGGTGCTTTTGAGGATGGAGTCCGCAGGAAAGCAGAGAGGGCCAGATTGTCTGTGGCATTTGAAAGGGTTCCAGGAGGCAGTGAGAACCAGCATTACTTTTCCCCGCTGGCACCTTTGCTGTGGCAGCAAAAGCTGGACGTTTGTCTTTTTTGCTCTGGAGACTGCCGAAAGCGAAAACAGGTGCTTTTGAGGATGGAGTCCGCAGGAAAGAAGAGAGGGCCAAATTGTCTAAGGCATTTGAAGAGGTTCCAGGAGGCAGTGAGAACCAGCATTACTTTTCCCCGCTGGCACCTTTGCTGTAGCAGCAAAAGCTGGACGTTTGTCTTTTTTGCTCCGGAGGCTGCCGAAAGCGAAAACAGGTGCTTTTGAGGATGGAGTCTGCAGGAAAGCAGAGAGGGCCAAATTGTCTGGGGCATTTGAAAGGGTTCCAGGAGGCAGTGAGAACCAGCATTACTTTTCCCCGTTGGCACCTTTGCTGTGGCAGCAAAAGCTGGACGTTTGTCTTTTTTGCTCCGGAGGCTGCCGAAATCGAAAACAGGTGCTTTTGAGGATGGAGTCCGCAGGAAAGCAGAGAGGGCCAAATTGTCTGTGGCATTTGAAAGGGTTCCAGGAGGCAGTGAGAACCAGCATTACTTTTCCCCGCTGGCACCTTTGCTGTGGCAGCAAAAGCTGGACGTTTGTCTTTTTTGCTCCGGAGGCTGCCGAAAGCGAAAACAGGTGCTTTTGAGGATGGAGTCCGCAGGAAAGCAGAGAGGGCTTAATTGTCTGGGGCATTTGAAAGGGTTCCAGGAGGCAGTGAGAACCAGCATTACTTTTCCCCGCTGGCACCTTTGCTGTGGCAGCAAAAGCTGGACGTTTGTCTTTTTTGCTCCGGAGGCTGCCGAAAGCGAAAACAGGTGCTTTTGGGGATGGAGTCCGCAGGAAAGCAGAGAGGGCCAAATTGTCTTTGGCATTTAAAGAGGTTCCAGGAGGCAGTGAGGACCAGCATTACTTTTCCCCGCTGGCACCTTTGCTGTGGCAGCAAAAGCTGGACGTTTGTCTTTTTACCACCGGAGGGCGCCGAAAGCGAAAAAAGGCGCTTTTGAGGATAGAGTCCGCAGGAAAGCAGAGAGGGCCAAATTGTCTGTGGCATTTGAAAGGGTTCCAGGAGGCAGTGAGAACCAGCATTACTTTTCCCCGCTGGCACCTTTGCTGTGGCAGCAAAAGCTGGACGTTTGTCTTTTTTGCTCCGGAGGCTGCCGAAAGCGAAAACAGGTGCTTTTGAGGATGGAGTCCGCAGGAAAGCAGAGAGGGCCAAATTGTCTGTGGCATTTGAAAGGGTTCCAGGAGGCAGTGAGAACCAGCATTACTTTTCCCCGCTGGCACCTTTGCTGTGGCAGCAAAAGCTGGACGTTTGTCTTTTTTGCTCCGGAGGCTGCCGAAATCGAAAACAGGATCTTTTGAGGATGGAGTCCGCAGGAAAGCAGAGAGGGCCAAATTGTCTGTGGCATTTGAAAGGGTTCCAGGAGGCAGTGAGAACCAGCATTACTTTTCCCCGCTGGCACCTTTGCTGTGGCAGCAAAAGCTGGACGTTTGTCTTTTTTGCTCCGGAGGCTGCCGAAAGCGAAAACAGGTGCTTTTGAGGATGGAGTCCGCAGGAAAGCAGAGAGGGCCAGATTGTCTGTGGCATTTGAAAGGGTTCCAGGAGGCAGTGAGAACCAGCATTACTTTTCCCCGCTGGCACCTTTGCTGTGGCAGCAAAAGCTGGACGTTTGTCTTTTTTGCTCTGGAGACTGCCGAAAGCGAAAACAGGTGCTTTTGAGGATGGAGTCCGCAGGAAAGAAGAGAGGGCCAAATTGTCTAAGGCATTTGAAGAGGTTCCAGGAGGCAGTGAGAACCAGCATTACTTTTCCCCGCTGGCACCTTTGCTGTAGCAGCAAAAGCTGGACGTTTGTCTTTTTTGCTCCGGAGGCTGCCGAAAGCGAAAACAGGTGCTTTTGAGGATGGAGTCTGCAGGAAAGCAGAGAGGGCCAAATTGTCTGGGGCATTTGAAAGGGTTCCAGGAGGCAGTGAGAACCAGCATTACTTTTCCCCGTTGGCACCTTTGCTGTGGCAGCAAAAGCTGGACGTTTGTCTTTTTTGCTCCGGAGGCTGCCGAAATCGAAAACAGGTGCTTTTGAGGATGGAGTCCGCAGGAAAGCAGAGAGGGCCAAATTGTCTGTGGCATTTGAAAGGGTTCCAGGAGGCAGTGAGAACCAGCATTACTTTTCCCCGCTGGCACCTTTGCTGTGGCAGCAAAAGCTGGACGTTTGTCTTTTTTGCTCCGGAGGCTGCCGAAAGCGAAAACAGGTGCTTTTGAGGATGGAGTCCGCAGGAAAGCAGAGAGGGCCAAATTGTCTGTGGCATTTAAAGAGGTTCCAGGAGGCAGTGAGGACCAGCATTACTTTGCCCCGCTGGCACCTTTGCTGCGGCAGCAAAAGCTGGACGTTTGTCTTTTTACCACCGGAGGGCGCCGAAAGTGAAAAAAGGCGCTTTTGAGGATAGAGTCCGCAGGAAAGCAGAGAGGGCCAAATTGTCTGTGGCATTTGATAGGGTTCCAGGAGGCAGTGAGAACCAGCATTACTTTTCCCCGCTGGCACCTTTGCTGTGGCAGCAAAAGCTGGACGTTTGTCTTTTTTGCTCCGGAGGCTGCCGAAAGCGAAAATAGGTTCTTTTGAGGATGGAGTCCGCAGGAAAGCAGAGAGGGCCAAATTGTCTGTGGCATTTGAAAGGGTTCCAGGAGGCAGTGAGAACCAGCATTACTTTTCCCCGCTGGCACCTTTGCTGTGGCAGCAAAAGCTGGACGTTTGTCTTTTTTGCTCCGGAGGCTGCCGAAAGCGAAAACAGGTGCTTTTGAGGATGGAGTCCGCAGGAAAGCAGAGAGGGCCAAATTGTCTGGGGCATTTGAAAGGGTTCCAGGAGGCAGTGAGAACCAGCATTACTTTTCCCCGTTGGCACCTTTGCTGTGGCAGCAAAAGCTGGACGTTTGTCTTTTTTGCTCCGGAGGCTGCCGAAAGCGAAAAAAGGTGCTTTTGAGGATGGAGTCCGCAGGAAAGCAGAGAGGGCCAAATTGTCTGTGGCATTTGAAAGGGTTCCAGGAGGCAGTGAGAACCAGCATTACTTTTCCCCGCTGGCACCTTTGCTGTGGCAGCAAAAGCTGGACGTTTGTCTTTTTTGCTCCGGAGGCTGCCGAAAGCCAAAACAGGTGCTTTTGAGGATGGAGTCCGCAGGAAAGCAGAGAGGGCCAAATTGTCTGTGGCATTTGAAGAGGTTCCAGGAGGCAGTGAGAACCAGCATTACTTTTCCCCGCTGGTACCTTTGCTGTGGCAGCAAAAGCTGGACGTTTGTCTTTTTTGCTCCTGAGGTTGCCGAAAGCGAAAATAGGTTCTTTTGAGGATGGAGTCCGCAGGAAAGCAGAGAGGGCCAAATTGTCTGGGCATTTGAAAGGGTTCCAGGAGGCAATGAGAACCAGCATTACTTTTCCCCGCTGGCACCTTTGCTGTGGCAGCAAAAGCTGGACGTTTGTCTTTTTTGCTCTGGAGACTGCCGAAAGCGAAAACAGGTGCTTTTGAGGATGGAGTCCGCAGGAAAGAAGAGAGGGCCAAATTGTCTGAGGCATTTGAAGAGGTTCCAGGAGGCAGTGAGAACCAGCATTACTTTTCCCCGCTGGCACCTTTGCTGTAGCAGCAAAAGCTGGACGTTTGTCTTTTTTGCTCCGGAGGCTGCCGAAAGCGAAAACAGGTGCTTTTGAGGATGGAGTCTGCAGGAAAGCAGAGAGGGCCAAATTGTCTGGGGCATTTGAAAGGGTTCCAGGAGGCAGTGAGAACCAGCATTACTTTTCCCCGTTGGCACCTTTGCTGTGGCAGCAAAAGCTGGACGTTTGTCTTTTTTGCTCCGGAGGCTGCCGAAAGCGAAAACAGGTGCTTTTGAGGATGGAGTCCGCAGGAAAGCAGAGAGGGCCAAATTGTCTGTGGCATTTGAAAGGGTTCCAGGAGGCAGTGAGAACCAGCATTACTTTTCCCCGCTGGCACCTTTGCTGTGGCAGCAAAAGCTGGACGTTTGTCTTTTTTGCTCCGGAGGCTGCCGAAAGCGAAAACAGGTGCTTTTGAAGATGGAGTCCGCAGGAAAGCAGAGAGGGCCAAATTGTCTGTGGCATTTGAAGAGGTTCCAGGAGGCAGTGAGAACCAGCATTACTTTTCCCTGTTGGAACCTTTGCTGTGGCAGCAAAAGCTGGACGTTTGTCTTTTTTGCTCCTGAGTTTGCCGAAAGCGAAAACAGGTGCTTTTGAGGATGGAGTCCGCAGGAAAGCAGAGAGGGCCAAATTGTCTGGGCATTTGAAAGGGTTCCAGGAGGCAGTGAGAACCAGCATTACTTTTCCCCGCTGGCACCTTTGCTGTGGCAGCAAAAGCTGGACGTTTGTCTTTTTTGCTCCGGAGGCTGCCGAAAGCGAAAACAGGTGCTTTTGATGATGGAGTTCGCAGGAAAGCAGAGAGGGCCAAATTGTCTGTGGCATTTAAAGAGGTTCCAGGAGGCAGTGAGGACCAGCATTACTTTTCCCCGCTGGCACCTTTGCTGCGGCAGCAAAAGCTGGACGTTTGTCTTTTTACCACCGGAGGGCGCCGAAAGTGAAAAAAGGCGCTTTTGAGGATAGAGTCCGCAGGAAAGCAGAGAGGGCCAAATTGTCTGTGGCATTTGATAGGGTTCCAGGAGGCAGTGAGAACCAGCATTACTTTTCCCCGCTGGCACCTTTGCTGTGGCAGCAAAAGCTGGACGTTTGTCTTTTTTGCTCCGGAGGCTGCCGAAAGCGAAAATAGGTTCTTTTGAGGATGGAGTCCGCAGGAAAGCAGAGAGGGCCAAATTGTCTGTGGCATTTGAAAGGGTTCCAGGAGGCAGTGAGAACCAGCATTACTTTTCCCCGCTGGCACCTTTGCTGTGGCAGCAAAAGCTGGACGTTTGTCTTTTTTGCTCCGGAGGCTGCCGAAAGCGAAAACAGGTGCTTTTGAGGATGGAGTCCGCAGGAAAGCAGAGAGGGCCAAATTGTCTGGGGCATTTGAAAGGGTTCCAGGAGGCAGTGAGAACCAGCATTACTTTTCCCCGTTGGCACCTTTGCTGTGGCAGCAAAAGCTGGACGTTTGTCTTTTTTGCTCCGGAGGCTGCCGAAAGCGAAAAAAGGTGCTTTTGAGGATGGAGTCCGCAGGAAAGCAGAGAGGGCCAAATTGTCTGTGGCATTTGAAAGGGTTCCAGGAGGCAGTGAGAACCAGCATTACTTTTCCCCGCTGGTACCTTTGCTGTGGCAGCAAAAGCTGGACGTTTGTCTTTTTTGCTCCGGAGGCTGCCGAAAGCGAAAACAGGTGCTTTTGAGGATGGAGTCCGCAGGAAAGCAGAGAGGGCCAAATTGTCTGTGGCATTTGAAGAGGTTCCAGGAGGCAGTGAGAACCAGCATTACTTTTCCCCGCTGGTACCTTTGCTGTGGCAGCAAAAGCTGGACGTTTGTCTTTTTTGCTCCTGAGGTTGCCGAAAGCGAAAATAGGTTCTTTTGAGGATGGAGTCCGCAGGAAAGCAGAGAGGGCCAAATTGTCTGGGCATTTGAAAGGGTTCCAGGAGGCAGTGAGAACCAGCATTACTTTTCCCCGCTGGCACCTTTGCTGTGGCAGCAAAAGCTGGACGTTTGTCTTTTTTGCTCCGGAGGCTGCCGAAAGCGAAAACAGGTGCTTTTGATGATGGAGTCCGCAGGAAAGCAGAGAGGGCCAAATTGTCTTTGGCATTTAAAGAGATTCCAGGAGGCAGTGAGGACCAGCATTACTTTTCCCCGCTGGCACCTTTGCTGTGGCAGCAAAAGCTGGACGTTTGTCTTTTTACCACCGGAGGGCGCCGAAAGTGAAAAAAGACGCTTTTGAGGATAGAGTCCGCAGGAAAGCAGAGAGGGCCAAATTGTCTGGGGCATTTGAAAGGGTTCCAGGAGGCAGTGAGAACCAGCATTACTTTTCCCCGCTGGCACCTTTGTTGTGGCAGCAAAAGCTGGACGTTTGTCTTTTTTGCTCCGGAGGCTGCCGAAAGCGAAAACAGGTGCTTTTGAGGATGGAGTCCGCAGGAAAGCAGAGAGGGCCAAATTGTCTTTGGCATTTAAAGAGTTTCCAGGAGGCAGTGAGGACCAGCATTACTTTTCCCCGCTGGCACCTTTGCTGCGGCAGCAAAAGCTGGACGTTTGTCTTTTTACCACCGGAGGGCGCCGAAAGTGAAAAAAGGTGCTTTTGAGGATAGAGTCCGCAGGAAAGCAGAGAGGGCCAAATTGTCTGTGGCATTTGAAAGGGTTCCAGGAGGCAGTGAGAACCAGCATTACTTTTCCCCGCTGGCACCTTTGCTGTGGCAGCAAAAGCTGGACGTTTGTCTTTTTTGCTCCGGAGGGCGCCGAAAGCGAAAACAGCTGCTTTTGAGGATGGAGTCCGCAGGAAAGCAGAGAGGGCCAAATTGTCTGGGGCATTTGAAAGGGTTCCAGGAGGCAGTGAGAACCAGCATTACTTTTCCCCGCTGGCACCTTTGCTGTGGCAGCAAAAGCTGGACGTTTGTCTTTTTTGCTCCGGAGGTTGCCGAAAGTGAAAACAGGTGCTTTTGATGATGGAGTCCGCAGGAAAGCAGAGAGGGCCAAATTGTCTGAGGCATTTGAAGAGGTTCCAGGAGGCAGTGAGAACCAGCATTACTTTTCCCCGCTGGCACCTTTGCTGTGGCAGCAAAAGCTGGACGTTTGTCTTTTTTGCTCCGGAGGATGGCGAAAGCGAAAACAGGTACTTTTGAGGATGGAGTCCGCAGGAAAGCAGAGAGGGCCAAATTGTCTGGGGTTTGAAAGGGTTCCAGGAGGCAGTGAGAACCAGCATTACTTTTCCCTGCTGGCACCTTTGCTGTGGCAGCAAAAGCTGGACGTTTGTCTTTTTTGCTCCGGAGGCTGCCGAAAGCGAAAACAGGTGCTTTTGATGATGGAGTCCGCAGGAAAGCAGAGAGGGCCAAATTGTCTTTGGCATTTAAAGAGGTTCCAGGAGGCAGTGAGGACCAGCATTACTTTTCCCCGCTGGCACCTTTGCTGTGGCAGCAAAAGCTGGACGTTTGTCTTTTTACCACCGGAGGGCGCCGAAAGTGAAAAAAGGCGCTTTTGAGGATAGAGTCCGCAGGAAAGCAGAGAGGGCCAAATTGTCTGTGGCATTTGATAGGGTTCCAGGAGGCAGTGAGAACCAGCATTACTTTTCCCCGCTGGCACCTTTGCTGTGGCAGCAAAAGCTGGACGTTTGTCTTTTTTGCTCCGGAGGCTGCCGAAAGCGAAAACAGGTGCTTTTGAGGATGGAGTCCGCAGGAAAGCAGAGAGGGCCAAATTGTCTGGGGCATTGGAAAGGGTTCCAGGAGGCAGTGAGAACCAGCATTACTTTTCCCCGCTGGCACCTTTGCTGTGGCAGCAAAAGCTGGACGTTTGTCTTTTTTGCTCCGGAGGCTGCCGAAAGCGAAAACAGGTGCTTTTGATGATGGAGTCCGCAGGAAAGCAGAGAGGGCCAAATTGTCTTTGGCATTTAAAGAGGTTCCAGGATGCAGTGAGGACCAGCATTACTTTTCCCCGCTGGCAACTTTGCTGTGGCAGCAAAAGCTGGACGTTTGTCTTTTTACCACCGGAGGGCGCCGAAAGTGAAAAAAGGCGCTTTTGAGGATGGAGTCCGCAGGAAAGCAGAGAGGGCCAAATTGTCTGTGGCATTTGATAGGGTTCCAGGAGGCAGTGAGAACCAGCATTACTTTTCCCCGCTGGCACCTTTGCTGTGGCAGCAAAAGCTGGACGTTTGTCTTTTTTGCTCCGGAGGCTGCCGAAAGCGAAAACAGCTGCTTTTGAGGATGGAGTCCGCAGGAAAGCAGAGAGGGCCAAATTGTCTGTGGCATTTGAAAGGGTTCCAGGAGGCAGTGAGAACCAGCATTACTTTTCCCCGCTGGCACCTTTGCTGTGGCAGCAAAAGCTGGACGTTTGTCTTTTTTGCTCCGGAGGCTGCCGAAAGCGAAAACAGGTGCTTTTGATGATGGAGTCCGCAGGAAAGCAGAGAGGGCCAAATTGTCTGGGGCATTTGAAAGGGTTCCAGGAGGCAGTGAGAACCAGCATTACTTTTCCCCGCTGGCACCTTTGCTGTGGCAGCAAAAGCTGGACGTTTGTCTTTTTTGCTCCGGAGGCTGCCGAAAGCGAAAACAGGTGCTTTTGATGATGGAGTCCGCAGGAAAGCAGAGAGGGCCAAATTGTCTGGGGCATTTGAAAGGGTTCCAGGAGGCAGTGAGAACCAGCATTACTTTTCCCCGCTGGCACCTTTGCTGTGGCAGCAAAAGCTGGACGTTTGTCTTTTTTGCTCCGGAGGCTGCCGAAAGCGAAAACAGGTGCTTTTGAGGATGGAGTCCGCAGGAAAGCAGAGAGGGCCAAATTGTCTGTGGCATTTGAAAGGGTTCCAGGAGGCAGTGAGAACCAGCATTACTTTTCCCCGCTGGCACCTTTGCTGTGGCAGCAAAAGCTGGACGTTTGTCTTTTTTGCTCCGGAGGCTGCCGAAAGCGAAAACAGGTGCTTTTGAGGATGGAGTCCGCAGGAAAGCAGAGAGGGCCAAATTGTCTGTGGCATTTAAAGAGGTTCCAGGAGGCAGTGAGGACCAGCATTACTTTGCCCCGCTGGCACCTTTGCTGCGGCAGCAAAAGCTGGACGTTTGTCTTTTTACCACCGGAGGGCGCCGAAAGCGAAAACAGGTGCTTTTGAGGATAGAGTCCGCAGGAAAGCAGAGAGGGCCAAATTGTCTGGGGCATTTGAAAGGGTTCCAGGAGGCAGTGAGAACCAGCATTACTTTTCCCCGTTGGCACCTTTGCTGTGGCAGCAAAAGCTGGACGTTTGTCTTTTTTGCTCCGGAGGCTGCCGAAAGCGAAAACAGGTGCTTTTGGGGATGGAGTCCGCAGGAAAGCAGAGAGGGCCAAATTGTCTTTGGCATTTAAAGAGGTTCCAGGAGGCAGTGAGGACCAGCATTACTTTTCCCCGTTGGCACCTTTGCTGTGGCAGCAAAAGCTGGACGTTTGTCTTTTTACCACCGGAGGGCGCCGAAAGTGAAAAAAGGCGCTTTTGAGGATAGAGTCCGCAGGAAAGCAGAGAGGGCCAAATTGTCTGTGGCATTTGATAGGGTTCCAGGAGGCAGTGAGAACCAGCATTACTTTTCCCCGCTGGCACCTTTGCTGTGGCAGCAAAAGCTGGACGTTTGTCTTTTTTGCTCCGGAGGCTGCCGAAAGCGAAAACAGGTGCTTTTGAGGATGGAGTCCGCAGGAAAGCAGAGAGGGCCAAATTGTCTGTGGCATTTAAAAGGGTTCCAGGAGGCAGTGAGAACCAGCATTACTTTTCCCCGCTGGCACCTTTGCTGTGGCAGCAAAAGCTGGACGTTTGTCTTTTTTGCTCCGGAGGCTGCCGAAAGGGAAAACAGGTGCTTTTGAGGATGGAGTCCGCAGGAAAGCAGAGAGGGCCAAATTGTCTGTGGCATTTGAAAGGGTTCCAGGAGGCAGTGAGAACCAGCATTACTTTTCCCCGCTGGCACCTTTGCTGTGGCAGCAAAAGGTGGATGTTTGTCTTTTTTGCTCTGGAGGCTGCCGAAAGCGAAAACAGGTGCTTTTGAGGATGGAGTCCGCAGGAAAGAAGAGAGGGCCAAATTGTCTGAGGCATTTGAAGAGGTTCCAGGAGGCAGTGAGAACCAGCATTACTTTTCCCCGCTGGCACCTTTGCTGTAGCAGCAAAAGCTGGACGTTTGTCTTTTTTGCTCCGGAGGCTGCCGAAAGCGAAAACAGGTGCTTTTGAGGATGGAGTCTGCAGGAAAGCAGAGAGGGCCAAATTGTCTGGGGCATTTGAAAGGGTTCCAGGAGGCAGTGAGAACCAGCATTACTTTTCCCCGTTGGCACCTTTGCTGTGGCAGCAAAAGCTGGACGTTTGTCTTTTTTGCTCCGGAGGCTGCCGAAAGCGAAAACAGGTGCTTTTGAGGATGGAGTCCGCAGGAAAGCAGAGAGGGCCAAATTGTCTGTGGCATTTGAAAGGGTTCCAGGAGGCAGTGAGAACCAGCATTACTTTTCCCCGCTGGCACCTTTGCTGTGGCAGCAAAAGCTGGACGTTTGTCTTTTTTGCTCCGGAGGCTGCCGAAAGCGAAAACAGGTGCTTTTGAGGATGGAGTCCGCAGGAAAGCAGAGAGGGCCAAATTGTCTGTGGCATTTGAAGAGGTTCCAGGAGGCAGTGAGTACCAGCATTACTTTTCCCCGCTGGTACCTTTGCTGTGGCAGCAAAAGCTGGACGTTTGTCTTTTTTGCTCCTGAGGTTGCCGAAAGCGAAAATAGGTTCTTTTGAGGATGGAGTCCGCAGGAAAGCAGAGAGGGCCAAATTGTCTGGGCATTTGAAAGGGTTCCAGGAGGCAGTGAGAACCAGCATTACTTTTCCCCGCTGGCACCTTTGCTGTGGCAGCAAAAGCTGGACGTTTGTCTTTTTTGCTCCGGAGGCTGCCGAAAGCGAAAACAGGTGCTTTTGAGGATGGAGTCCGCAGGAAAGCAGAGAGGGCCAAATTGTCTTTGGCATTTAAAGAGGTTCCAGGAGGCAGTGAGGACCAGCATTACTTTTCCCCGCTGGCACCTTTGCTGCGGCAGCAAAAGCTGGACGTTTGTCTTTTTACCACCGGAGGGCGCCGAAAGTGAAAAAAGGCGCTTTTGAGGATAGAGTCCGCAGGAAAGCAGAGAGGGCCAAATTGTCTGTGGCATTTGATAGGGTTCCAGGAGGCAGTGAGAACCAGCATTACTTTTCCCCGCTGGCACCTTTGCTGTGGCAGCAAAAGCTGGACGTTTGTCTTTTTTGCTCCGGAGGTTGCCGAAAGCGAAAACAGGTGCTTTTGAGGATGGAGTCCGCAGGAAAGCAGAGAGGGCCAAATTGTCTGAGGCATTTGAAGAGGTTCCAGGAGGCAGTGAGAACCAGCATTACTTTTCCCCGCTGGCACCTTTGCTGTAGCAGCAAAAGCTGGACGTTTGTATTTTTTGCTCCGGAGGCTGCCGAAAGCGAAAACAGGTGCTTTTGATGATGGAGTCCGCAGGAAAGCAGAGAGGGCCAAATTGTCTTTGGCATTTAAAGAGGTTCCAGGAGGCAGTGAGGACCAGCATTACTTTTCCCCGCTGGCACCTTTGCTGCGGCAGAAAAAGCTGGACGTTTGTCTTTTTACCACCGGAGGGCGCCGAAAGTGAAAAAAGGCGCTTTTGAGGATAGAGTCCGCAGGAAAGCAGAGAGGGCCAAATTGTCTGAGGCATTTGAAGAGGTTCCAGGAGGCAGTGAGAACCAGCATTACTTTTCCCCGCTGGCACCTTTGCTGTAGCAGCAAAAGCTGGACGTTTGTCTTTTTTGCTCCGGAGGCTGCCGAAAGCGAAAACAGGTGCTTTTGAGGATAGAGTCCGCAGGAAAGCAGAGAGGGCCAAATTGTCTGGGGCATTTGAAAGGGTTCCAGGAGGCAGTGAGAACCAGCATTACTTTTCCCCGTTGGCACCTTTGCTGTGGCAGCAAAAGCTGGACGTTTGTCTTTTTTGCTCCGGAGGCTGCCGAAAGCGAAAACAGGTGCTTTTGATGATGGAGTCCGCAGGAAAGCAGAGAGGGCCAAATTGTCTTTGGCATTTAAAGAGGTTCCAGGAGGCAGTGAGGACCAGCATTACTTTTCCCCGTTGGCACCTTTGCTGTGGCAGCAAAAGCTGGACGTTTGTCTTTTTACCACCGGAGGGCGCCGAAAGTGAAAAAAGGCGCTTTTGAGGATAGAGTCCGCAGGAAAGCAGAGAGGGCCAAATTGTCTGGGGCATTTGAAAGGGTTCCAGGAGGCAGTGAGAACCAGCATTACTTTTCCCCGCTGGCACCTTTGCTGTGGCAGCAAAAGCTGGACGTTTGTCTTTTTTGCTCCGGAGGCTGCCGAAAGGGAAAACAGGTGCTTTTGAGGATGGAGTCCGCAGGAAAGAAGAGAGGGCCAAATTGTCTGAGGCATTTGAAGAGGTTCCAGGAGGCAGTGAGAACCAGCATTACTTTTCCCCGCTGGCACCTTTGCTGTAGCAGCAAAAGCTGGACGTTTGTCTTTTTTGCTCCGGAGGCTGCCGAAAGCGAAAACAGCTGCTTTTGAGGATGGAGTCTGCAGGAAAGCAGAGAGGGCCAAATTGTCTGGGGCATTTGAAAGGGTTCCAGGAGGCAGTGAGAACCAGCATTACTTTTCCCCGTTGGCACCTTTGCTGTGGCAGCAAAAGCTGGACGTTTGTCTTTTTTGCTCCGGAGGCTGCCGAAAGCGAAAACAGGTGCTTTTGAGGATGGAGTCCGCAGGAAAGCAGAGAGGGCCAAATTGTCTGTGGCATTTGAAAGGGTTCCAGGAGGCAGTGAGAACCAGCATTACTTTTCCCCGCTGGCACCTTTGTTGTGGCAGCAAAAGCTGGACGTTTGTCTTTTTTGCTCCTGAGGTTGCCGAAAGCGAAAATAGGTTCTTTTGAGGATGGAGTCCGCAGGAAAGCAGAGAGGGCCAAATTGTCTGGGCATTTGAAAGGGTTCCAGGAGGCAGTGAGAACCAGCATTACTTTTCCCCGCTGGCACCTTTGCTGTGGCAGCAAAAGCTGGACGTTTGTCTTTTTTGCTCCGGAGGCTGCCGAAAGCGAAAACAGGTGCTTTTGATGATGGAGTCCGCAGGAAAGCAGAGAGGGCCAAATTGTCTTTGGCATTTAAAGAGGTTCCAGGAGGCAGTGAGGACCAGCATTACTTTTCCCCGCTGGCACCTTTGCTGTGGCAGCAAAAGCTGGACGTTTGTCTTTTTTGCTCCGGAGGCTGCCGAAAGCGAAAACAGCTGCTTTTGAGGATGGAGTCCGCAGGAAAGCAGAGAGGGCCAAATTGTCTGTGGCATTTGAAAGGGTTCCAGGAGGCAGTGAGAACCAGCATTACTTTTCCCCGCTGGCACCTTTGCTGTGGCAGCAAAAGCTGGACGTTTGTCTTTTTTGCTCCGGAGGCTGCCGAAAGCGAAAACAGGTGCTTTTGAGGATGGAGTCCGCAGGAAAGCAGAGAGGGCCAAATTGTCTGTGGCATTTGAAAGGGTTCCAGGAGGCAGTGAGAACCAGCATTACTTTTCCCCGCTGGCACCTTTGCTGTGGCAGCAAAAGCTGGACGTTTGTCTTTTTTGCTCCGGAGGCTGCCGAAAGCGAAAAAAGGTGCTTTTGAGGATGGAGTCCGCAGGAAAGCAGAGAGGGCCAAATTGTCTGTGGCATTTGAAAGGGTTCCAGGAGGCAGTGAGAACCAGCATTACTTTTCCCCGCTGGCACCTTTGCTGTGGCAGCAAAAGCTGGACGTTTGTCTTTTTTGCTCCGGAGGCTGCCGAAAGCGAAAACAGGTGCTTTTGAGGATGGAGTCCGCAGGAAAGCAGAGAGGGCCAAATTGTCTGGGGCATTTGAAGAGGTTCCAGGAGGCAGTGAGAACCAGCATTACTTTTCCCCGCTGGTACCTTTGCTGTGGCAGCAAAAGCTGGACGTTTGTCTTTTTTGCTCCTGAGGTTGCCGAAAGCGAAAATAGGTTCTTTTGAGGATGGAGTCCGCAGGAAAGCAGAGAGGGCCAAATTGTCTGGGCATTGGAAAGGGTTCCAGGAGGCAGTGAGAACCAGCATTACTTTTCCCCGTTGGCACCTTTGCTGTGGCAGCAAAAGCTGGACGTTTGTCTTTTTTGCTCCGGAGGCTGCCGAAAGCGAAAACAGGTGCTTTTGAGGATGGAGTCCGCAGGAAAGCAGAGAGGGCCAAATTGTCTTTGGCATTTAAAGAGGTTCCAGGAGGCAGTGAGGACCAGCATTACTTTTCCCCGTTGGCACCTTTGCTGTGGCAGCAAAAGCTGGACGTTTGTCTTTTTAACACCGGAGGGCGCCGAAAGTGAAAAAAGGTGCTTTTGATGATGGAGTCCGCAGGAAAGCAGAGAGGGCCAAATTGTCTGTGGCATTTGAAAGGGTTCCAGGAGGCAGTGAGAACCAGCATTACTTTTCCCCGCTGGCACCTTTGCTGTGGCAGCAAAAGCTGGACGTTTGTCTTTTTTGCTCCGGAGGCTGCCGAAAGCGAAAACAGGTGCTTTTGAGGATGGAGTCCGCAGGAAAGCAGAGAGGGCCAAATTGTCTGTGGCATTTGAAAGGGTTCCAGGAGGCAGTGAGAACCAGCATTACTTTTCCCCGCTGGCACCTTTGCTGTGGCAGCAAAAGCTAGACGTTTGTCTTTTTTGCTCCGGAGGCTGCCGAAAGGGAAAACAGGTGCTTTTGAGGATGGAGTCCGCAGGAAAGCAGAGAGGGCCAAATTGTCTGTGGCATTTGAAGAGGTTCCAGGAGGCAGTGAGAACCAGCATTACTTTTCCCCGCTGGTACCTTTGCTGTGGCAGCAAAAGCTGGACGTTTGTCTTTTTTGCTCCTGAGGTTGCCGAAAGCGAAAATAGGTTCTTTTGAGGATGGAGTCCGCAGGAAAGCAGAGAGGGCCAAATTGTCTGGGCATTTGAAAGGGTTCCAGGAGGCAGTGAGGACCAGCATTACTTTTCCCCGCTGGCACCTTTGCTGTGGCAGCAAAAGCTGGACGTTTGTCTTTTTTGCTCCGGAGGCTGCCGAAAGCGAAAACAGGTGCTTTTGATGATGGAGTCCGCAGGAAAGCAGAGAGGGCCAAATTGTCTTTGGCATTTAAAGAGGTTCCAGGAGGCAGTGAGGACCAGCATTACTTTTCCCCGCTGGCACCTTTGCTGCGGCAGCAAAAGCTGGACGTTTGTCTTTTTACCACCGGAGGGCGCCGAAAGTGAAAAAAGGCGCTTTTGAGGATAGAGTCCGCAGGAAAGCAGAGAGGGCCAAATTGTCTGTGGCATTTGATAGGGTTCCAGGAGGCAGTGAGAACCAGCATTACTTTTCCCCGCTGGCACCTTTGCTGTGGCAGCAAAAGCTGGACGTTTGTCTTTTTTGCTCCGGAGGCTGCCGAAAGCGAAAATAGGTTCTTTTGAGGATGGAGTCCGCAGGAAAGCAGAGAGGGCCAAATTGTCTGTGGCATTTGAAAGGGTTCCAGGAGGCAGTGAGAACCAGCATTACTTTTCCCCGCTGGCACCTTTGCTGTGGCAGCAAAAGCTGGACGTTTGTCTTTTTTGCTCCGGAGGCTGCCGAAAGCGAAAACAGGTGCTTTTGAGGATGGAGTCCGCAGGAAAGCAGAGAGGGCCAAATTGTCTGGGGCATTTGAAAGGGTTCCAGGAGGCAGTGAGAACCAGCATTACTTTTCCCCGCTGGCACCTTTGCTGTGGCAGCAAAAGCTGGACGTTTGTCTTTTTTGCTCCGGAGGCTGCCGAAAGCGAAAACAGGTGCTTTTGAGGATGGAGTCCGCAGGAAAGCAGAGAGGGCCAAATTGTCTGTGGCATTTGAAGAGGTTCCAGGAGGCAGTGAGAACCAGCATTACTTTTCCCCGCTGGTACCTTTGCTGTGGCAGCAAAAGCTGGACGTTTGTCTTTTTTGCTCCTGAGGTTGCCGAAAGCGAAAATAGGTTCTTTTGAGGATGGAGTCCGCAGGAAAGCAGAGAGGGCCAAATTGTCTGGGCATTTGAAAGGGTTCCAGGAGGCAGTGAGAACCAGCATTACTTTTCCCCGCTGGCACCTTTGCTGTGGCAGCAAAAGCTGGACGATTGTCTTTTTTGCTCTGGAGGCTGCCGAAAGCGAAAACAGGTGCTTTTGAGGATGGAGTCCGCAGGAAAGCAGAGAGGGCCAAATTGTCTGAGGCATTTGAAGAGGTTCCAGGAGGCAGTGAGAACCAGCATTACTTTTCCCCGCTGGCACCTTTGCTGTGGCAGCAAAAGCTGGACGTTTGTCTTTTTTGCTCCGGAGGCTGCCGAAAGCGAAAACAGGTGCTTTTGAGGATGGAGTCTGCAGGAAAGCAGAGAGGGCCAAATTGTCTGGGGCATTTGAAAGGGTTCCAGGAGGCAGTGAGAACCAGCATTACTTTTCCCCGCTGGCACCTTTGCTGTGGCAGCAAAAGCTGGACGTTTGTCTTTTTTGCTCCGGAGGCTGCCGAAAGCGAAAAAAGGTGCTTTTGAGGATGGAGTCCGCAGGAAAGCAGAGAGGGCCAAATTGTCTGTGGCATTTGAAAGGGTTCCAGGAGGCAGTGAGAACCAGCATTACTTTTCCCCGCTGGCACCTTTGCTGTGGCAGCAAAAGCTGGACGTTTGTCTTTTTTGCTCCGGAGGCTGCCGAAAGCGAAAACAGGTGCTTTTGAGGATGGAGTCCGCAGGAAAGCAGAGAGGGCCAAATTGTCTGTGGCATTTGAAGAGGTTCCAGGAGTCAGTGAGAACCAGCATTACTTTTCCCCGCTGGTACCTTTGCTGTGGCAGCAAAAGCTGGACGTTTGTCTTTTTTGCTCCGGAGGCTGCCGAAAGCGAAAACAGGTGCTTTTGAGGATGGAGTCCGCAGGAAAGCAGAGAGGGCCAAATTGTCTGGGCATTTGAAAGGGTTCCAGGAGGCAGTGAGAACCAGCATTACTTTTCCCCGCTGGCACCTTTGCTGTGGCAGCAAAAGCTGGACGTTTGTCTTTTTTGCTCCGGAGGCTGCCGAAAGCGAAAACAGGTGCTTTTGAGGATGGAGTCCGCAGGAAAGCAGAGAGGGCCAAATTGTCTTTGGCATTTAAAGAGGTTCCAGGAGGCAGTGAGGACCAGCATTACTTTTCCCCGCTGGCACCTTTGCTGCGGCAGCAAAAGCTGGACGTTTGTCTTTTTACCACCGGAGGGCGCCGAAAGTGAAAAAAGGCGCTTTTGAGGATAGAGTCCGCAGGAAAGCAGAGAGGGCCAAATTGTCTGTGGCATTTGATAGGGTTCCAGGAGGCAGTGAGAACCAGCATTACTTTTCCCCGCTGGCACCTTTGCTGTGGCAGCAAAAGCTGGACGTTTGTCTTTTTTGCTCCGGAGGCTGCCGAAAGCGAAAATAGGTTCTTTTGAGGATGGAGTCCGCAGGAAAGCAGAGAGGGCCAAATTGTCTGTGGCATTTGAAAGGGTTCCAGGAGGCAGTGAGAACCAGCATTACTTTTCCCCGCTGGCACCTTTGCTGTGGCAGCAAAAGCTGGACGTTTGTCTTTTTTGCTCCGGAGGCTGCCGAAAGCGAAAACAGGTGCTTTTGATGATGGAGTCCGCAGGAAAGCAGAGAGGGCCAAATTGTCTTTGGCATTTAAAGAGGTTCCAGGAGGCAGTGAGGACCAGCATTACTTTTCCCCGCTGGCACCTTTGCTGCGGCAGCAAAAGCTGGACGTTTGTCTTTTTACCACCGGAGGGCGCCGAAAGTGAAAAAAGGCGCTTTTGACGATAGAGTCCGCAGGAAAGCAGAGAGGGCCAAATTGTCTGGGGCATTTGAAAGGGTTCCAGGAGGCAGTGAGAACCAGCATTACTTTTCCCCGCTGGCACCTTTGCTGTGGCAGCAAAAGCTGGACGTTTGTCTTTTTTGCTCCGGAGGCTGCCGAAAGCGAAAACAGGTGCTTTTGAGGATGGAGTCCGCAGGAAAGCAGAGAGGGCCAAATTGTCTGGGGCATTTGAAAGGGTTCCAGGAGGCAGTGAGAACCAGCATTACTTTTCCCCGCTGGCACCTTTGCTGTGGCAGCAAAAGCTGGACGTTTGTCTTTTTTGCTCCGGAGGTTGCCCAAAGCGAAAACAGGTGCTTTTGAGGATGGAGTCCGCAGGAAAGCAGAGAGGGCCAAATTGTCTGTGGCATTTGAAAGGGTTCCAGGAGGCAGTGAGAACCAGCATTACTTTTCCCCGCTGGCACCTTTGCTGTGGCAGCAAAAGCTGGACGTTTGTCTTTTTTGCTCCGGAGGCTGCCGAAAGCGAAAACAGGTGCTTTTGAGGATGGAGTCCGCAGGAAAGCAGAGAGGGCCAAATTGTCTGTGGCATTTGAAAGGGTTCCAGGAGGCAGTGAGAACCAGCATTACTTTTCCCCGCTGGCACCTTTGCTGTGGCAGCAAAAGCTGGACGTTTGTCTTTTTTGCTCCGGAGGGCGCCGAAAGCGAAAACAGGTGCTTTTGAGGATGGAGTCCGCAGGAAAGCAGAGAGGGCCAAATTGTCTGGGGCATTTGAAAGGGTTCCAGGAGGCAGTGAGAACCAGCATTACTTTTCCCCGCTGGCACCTTTGCTGTGGCAGCAAAAGCTGGACGTTTGTCTTTTTTGCTCCGGAGGCTGCCGAAAGCGAAAATAGGTTCTTTTGAGGATGGAGTCCGCAGGAAAGCAGAGAGGGCCAAATTGTCTGTGGCATTTGAAAGGGTTCCAGGAGGCAGTGAGAACCAGCATTACTTTTCCCCGCTGGCACCTTTGCTGTGGCAGCAAAAGCTGGACGTTTGTCTTTTTTGCTCCAGAGGCTGCCGAAAGCGAAAACAGGTGCTTTTGATGATGGAGTCCGCAGGAAAGCAGAGAGGGCCAAATTGTCTTTGGCATTTAAAGAGGTTCCAGGAGGCAGTGAGGACCAGCATTACTTTTCCTAGCTGGCACCTTTGCTGCGGCAGCAAAAGCTGGACGTTTGTCTTTTTACCACCGGAGGGCGCCGAAAGTGAAAAAAGGCGCTTTTGAGGATAGAGTCCGCAGGAAAGCAGAGAGGGCCAAATTGTCTGTGGCATTTGAAAGGGTTCCAGGAGGCAGTGAGAACCAGCATTACTTTTCCCCGCTGGCACCTTTGCTGTGGCAGCAAAAGCTGGACGTTTGTCTTTTTTGCTCCGGAGGCTGCCGAAAGCGAAAACAGGTGCTTTTGAGGATGGAGTCCGCAGGAAAGCAGAGAGGGCCAAATTGTCTGGGGCATTTGAAAGGGTTCCAGGAGGCAGTGAGAACCAGCATTACTTTTCCCCGCTGGCACCTTTGCTGTGGCAGCAAAAGCTGGACGTTTGTCTTTTTTGCTCCGGAGGCTGCCGAAAGCGAAAACAGCTGCTTTTGAGGATGGAGTCCGCAGGAAAGCAGAGAGGGCCAAATTGTCTGTGGCATTTGAAAGGGTTCCAGGAGGCAGTGAGAACCAGCATTACTTTTCCCCGCTGGCACCTTTGCTGTGGCAGCAAAAGCTGGACGTTTGTCTTTTTTGCTCCGGAGGCTGCCGAAAGCGAAAACAGGTGCTTTTGAGGATGGAGTCCGCAGGAAAGCAGAGAGGGCCAAATTGTCTGGGGCATTTGAAAGGGTTCCAGGAGGCAGTGAGAACCAGCATTACTTTTCCCCGCTGGCACCTTTGCTGTGGCAGCAAAAGCTGGACGTTTGTCTTTTTTGCTCCGGAGGTTGCCGAAAGCGAAAACAGGTGCTTTTGAGGATGGAGTCCGCAGGAAAGCAGAGAGGGCCAAATTGTCTGTGGCATTTGAAAGGGTTCCAGGAGGCAGTGAGAACCAGCATTACTTTTCCCCGCTGGCACCTTTGCTGTGGCAGCAAAAGCTGGACGTTTGTCTTTTTTGCTCCGGAGGTTGCCAAAAGCGAAAACAGGTGCTTTTGATGATGGAGTCCGCAGGAAAGCAGAGAGGGCCAAATTGTCTGGGGCATTTGAAAGGGTTCCAGGAGGCAGTGAGAACCAGCATTACTTTTCCCCGCTGGCACCTTTGCTGTGGCAGCAAAAGCTGGACGTTTGTCTTTTTTGCTCCGGAGGCTGCTGAAAGCAAAAATAGGTTCTTTTGAGGATGGAGTCCGCAGGAAAGCAGAGAGGGCCAAATTGTCTGGGGCATTTGAAAGGGTTCCAGGAGGCAGTGAGAACCAGCATTACTTTTCCCCGCTGGCACCTTTGCTGTGGCAGCAAAAGCTGGACGTTTGTCTTTTTTGCTCCGGAGGTTGCCGAAAGCGAAAATAGGTGCTTTTGAGGATGGAGTCCGCAGGAAAGCAGAGAGAGCCAAATTGTCTGGGGCATTTGAAGGAGTTCCAGGAGGCAGTGAGAACCAGCATTACTTTTCCCTGCTGGCACGTTTGCTGTGGCAGCAAAAGCTGGACGTTTGTCTTTTTTGCAATGGAGGCTGCCGAAAGCGAAAACAGGTGCTTTTGAGGATGGAGTCCGCAGGAAAGCAGAGAGGGCCAAATTGTCTGGGGCATTTGAAAGGGTTCCAGGAGGCAGTGAGAACCAGCATTACTTTTCCCCGCTGGCACCTTTGCTGTGGCAGCAAAAGCTGGACGTTTGTCTTTTTTGCTCCGGAGGTTGCCGAAAGCGAAAACAGGTGCTTTTGAGGATGGAGTCCGCAGGAAAGCAGAGAGGGCCAAATTGTCTGTGGCATTTGAAAGGGTTCCAGGAGGCAGTGAGAACCAGCATTACTTTTCCCCGCTGGCACCTTTGCTGTGGCAGCAAAAGCTGGACGTTTGTCTTTTTTGCTCCGGAGGCTGCCGAAAGCGAAAACAGGTGCTTTTGAGGATGGAGTCCGCATGAAAGCAGAGAGAGCCAAATTGTCTGGGGCATTTGAAGGAGTTCCAGGAGGCAGTGAGAACCAGCATTACTTTTCCCTGCTGGCACGTTTGCTGTGGCAGCAAAAGCTGGACGTTTGTCTTTTTTGCTCTGGAGGCTGCCGAAAGCGAAAACAGGTGCTTTTGAGGATGGAGTCCGCAGGAAAGCAGAGAGGGCCGAATTGTCTGGGGCATTTGAAAGGGTTCCAGGAGGCAGTGAGAACCAGCATTACTTTTCCCCGCTGGCACCTTTGCTGTGGCAGCAAAAGCTGGACGTTTGTCTTTTTTGCTCCGGAGGCTGCCGAAAGCGAAAATAGGTTCTTTTGAGGATGGAGTCCGCAGGAAAGCAGAGAGGGCCAAATTGTCTGTGGCATTTGAAAGGGTTCCAGGAGGCAGTGAGAACCAGCATTACTTTTCCCCGCTGGCACCTTTGCTGTGGCAGCAAAAGCTGGACGTTTGTCTTTTTTGCTCCGGAGGCTGCTGAAAGCGAAAATAGGTTCTTTTGAGGATGGAGTCCGCAGGAAAGCAGAGAGGGCCAAATTATCTGTGGCATTTGAAAGGGTTCCAGGAGGCAGTGAGAACCAGCATTACTTTTCCCCGCTGGCACCTTTGCTATGGCAGCAAAAGCTGGACGTTTGTCTTTTTTGCTCCGTAGGCTGCCGAGAGTGAGAAAAGGTGCTTTTGAGGATGGAGTCCGCAGGAAAGCAGAGAGAGCCAAATTGTCTGGGGTATTTGAAGGAGTTCCAGGAGGCAGTGAGAACCAGCATTACTTTTCCCTGCTGGCACGTTTGCTGTGGCAGCAAAAGCTGGACGTTTGTCTTTTTTGCTCCGGAGGCTGCCGAAAGCGAAAACAGGTGCTTTTGAGGATGGAGTCCGCAGGAAAGCAGAGAGGGCCAAATTGTCTGGGGCATTTGAAAGGGTTCCAGGAGGCAGTGAGAACCAGCATCACTTTTCCCCGCTGGCACCTTTGTTGTGGCAGAAAAAGCTGGACGTTTGTCTTTTTTGCTCCAGAGGCTGCCGAAAGCGAAAACAGGTGCTTTTGATGATGGAGTCCGCAGGAAAGCAGAGAGGGCCAAATTGTCTGGGGCATTTGAAAGGGTTCCAGGAGGCAGTGAGAACCAGCATTACTTTTCCCCGCTGGCACCTTTGCTGTGGCAGCAAAAGCTGGACGTTTGTCTTTTTTGCTCCGGAGGTTGCCGAAAGCGAAAACAGGTGCTTTTGAGGATGGAGTCCGCAGGAAAGCAGAGAGGGCCAAATTGTCTGTGGCATTTGAAAGGGTTCCAGGAGGCAGTGAGAACGTGCATTACTTTTCCCCGCTGGCACCTTTGCTGTGGCAGCAAAAGCTGGACGTTTGTCTTTTTTGCTCCGGAGGCTGCCGAAAGCGAAAACAGGTGCTTTTGAGGATGGAGTCCGCAGGAAAGCAGAGAGAGCCAAATTGTCTGGGGCATTTGAAGGAGTTCCAGGAGGCAGTGAGAACCAGCATTACTTTTCCCCGCTGGCACCTTTGCTGTGGCAGCAAAAGCTGGACGTTTGTCTTTTTTGCAATGGAGGCTGCCGAAAGCGAAAACAGGTGCTTTTGAGGATGGAGTCCGCAGGAAAGCAGAGAGGGCCAAATTGTCTGTGGCATTTGAAAGGGTTCCAGGAGGCAGTGAGAACCAGCATTACTTTTCCCCGCTGGCACCTTTGCTGTGGCAGCAAAAGCTGGACGTTTGTCTTTTTTGCTCCGGAGGCTGCCGAAAGCGAAAACAGGTGCTTTTGAGGATGGAGTCCGCAGGAAAGCAGAGAGGGCCAAATTGTCTTTGGCATTTGAAAGGGTTCCAGGAGGCAGTGAGAACCAGCATTACTTTTCCCCGCTGGCACCTTTGCTGTGGCAGCAAAAGCTGGACGTTTGTCTTTTTTGCTCCGGAGGTTGCCGAAAGCGAAAACAGGTGCTTTTGATGATGGAGTCCGCAGGAAAGCAGAGAGGGCCAAATTGTCTGTGGCATTTGAAAGGGTTCCAGGAGGCAGTGAGAACCAGCATTACTTTTCCCCGCTGGCACCTTTGCTGTGGCAGCAAAAGCTGGACGTTTGTCTTTTTTGCTCCGGAGGTTGCCAAAAGCGAAAACAGGTGCTTTTGAGGATGGAGTCCGCAGGAAAGCAGAGAGGGCCAAATTGTCTGTGGCATTTGAAAGGGTTCCAGGAGGCAGTGAGAACCAGCATTACTTTTCCCCGCTGGCACCTTTGCTGTGGCAGCAAAAGCTGGACGTTTGTCTTTTTTGCTCCGGAGGCTGCCGAAAGCGAAAATAGGTTCTTTTGAGGATGGAGTCCGCAGGAAAGCAGAGAGGGCCAAATTGTCTGTGGCATTTGAAAGGGTTCCAGGAGGCAGTGAGAACCAGCATTACTTTTCCCCGCTGGCACCTTTGCTGTGGCAGCAAAAGCTGGACGTTTGTCTTTTTTGCTCCGGAGGCTGCTGAAAGCGAAAATAGGTTCTTTTGAGGATGGAGTCCGCAGGAAAGCAGAGAGGGCCAAATTATCTGTGGCATTTGAAAGGGTTCCAGGAGGCAGTGAGAACCAGCATTACTTTTCCCCGCTGGCACCTTTGCTGTGGCAGCAAAAGCTGGACGTTTGTCTTTTTTGCTCCGTAGGCTGCCGAAAGCGAAAACAGGTGCTTTTGAGGATGGAGTCCGCAGGAAAGCAGAGAGGGCCAAATTGTCTGTGGCATTTGAAAGGGTTCCAGGAGGCAGTGAGAACCAGCATTACTTTTCCCCGCTGGCACCTTTGCTGTGGCAGCAAAAGCTGGACGTTTGTCTTTTTTGCTCCGGAGGCTGCCGAAAGTGAAAAAAGACACTTTTGAGGATGGAGTCCGCAGGAAAGCAGAGAGAGCCAAATTGTCTGTGGCATTTGAAGGAGTTCCAGGAGGCAGTGAGAACCAGCATTACTTTTCCCTGCTGGCACGTTTGCTGTGGCAGCAAAAGCTGGACGTTTGTCTTTTTTGCTCCGGAGGCTGCCGAAAGCGAAAACAGGTGCTTTTGAGGATGGAGTCCGCAGGAAAGCAGAGAGGGCCAAATTGTCTGGGGCATTTGAAAGGGTTCCAGGAGGCAGTGAGAACCAGCATTACTTTTCCCCGCTGGCACCTTTGTTGTGGCAGCAAAAGCTGGACGTTTGTCTTTTTTGCTCCGGAGGCTGCCGAAAGCGAAAACAGGTGCTTTTGAGGATGGAGTCCGCAGGAAAGCAGAGAGGGCCAAATTGTCTGGGGCATTTGAAAGGGTTCCAGGAGGCAGTGAGAACCAGCATTACTTTTCCCCGCTGGCACCTTTGCTGTGGCAGCAAAAGCTGGACGTTTGTCTTTTTTGCTCCGGAGGCTGCCGAAAGCGAAAACAGGTGCTTTTGAGGATGGAGTCCGCAGGAAAGCAGAGAGGGCCAAATTGTCTGTGGCATTTGAAAGGGTTCAAGGAGGCAGTGAGAACCAGCATTACTTTTCCCCGCTGGCACCTTTGCTGTGGCAGCAAAAGCTGGACGTTTGTCTTTTTTGCTCCGGAGGTTGCCAAAAGCGAAAACAGGTGCTTTTGAGGATGGAGTCCGCAGGAAAGCAGAGAGGGCCAAATTGTCTGTGGCATTTGAAAGGGTTCCAGGAGGCAGTGAGAACCAGCATTACTTTTCCACGCTGGCACCTTTGCTGTGGCAGCAAAAGCTGGACGTTTGTCTTTTTTGCTCCGGAGGCTGCCGAAAGCGAAAATAGGTTCTTTTGAGGATGGAGTCCGCAGGAAAGCAGAGAGGGCCAAATTGTCTGTGGCATTTGAAAGGGTTCCAGGAGGCAGTGAGAACCAGCATTACTTTTCCCCGCTGGCACCTTTGCTGTGGCAGCAAAAGCTGGACGTTTGTCTTTTTTGCTCCGGAGGCTGCCGAAAGCGAAAACAGGTGCTATTGATGATGGAGTCCGCAGGAAAGCAGAGAGGGCCAAATTGTCTTTGGCATTTAAAGAGGTTCCAGGAGGCAGTGAGGACCAGCATTACTTTTCCCCGCTGGCACCTTTGCTGCGGCAGCAAAAGCTGGACGTTTGTCTTTTTACCACCGGAGGGCGCCGAAAGTGAAAAAAGGCGCTTTTGAGGATAGAGTCCGCAGGAAAGCAGAGAGGGCCAAATTGTCTGGGGCATTTGAAAGGGTTCCAGGAGGCAGTGAGAACCAGCATTACTTTTCCCCGCTGGCACCTTTGCTGTGGCAGCAAAAGCTGGACGTTTGTCTTTTTTGCTCCGGAGGCTGCCGAAAGCGAAAACAGCTGCTTTTGAGGATGGAGTCCGCAGGAAAGCAGAGAGGGCCAAATTGTCTGGGGCATTTGAAAGGGTTCCAGGAGGCAGTGAGAACCAGCATTACTTTTCCCCGCTGGCACCTTTGCTGTGGCAGCAAAAGCTGGACGTTTGTCTTTTTTGCTCCGGAGGTTGCCGAAAGCGAAAACAGGTGCTTTTGAGGATGGAGTCCGCAGGAAAGCAGAGAGGGCCAAATTGTCTGTGGCATTTGAAAGGGTTCCAGGAGGCAGTGAGAACGTGCATTACTTTTCCCCGCTGGCACCTTTGCTGTGGCAGCAAAAGCTGGACGTTTGTCTTTTTTGCTCCGGAGGCTGCCGAAAGCGAAAACAGGTGCTTTTGAGGATGGAGTCCGCAGGAAAGCAGAGAGAGCCAAATTGTCTGGGGCATTTGAAGGAGTTCCAGGAGGCAGTGAGAACCAGCATTACTTTTCCCCGCTGGCACCTTTGCTGTGGCAGCAAAAGCTGGACGTTTGTCTTTTTTGCTCCGGAGGCTGCCGAAAGCGAAAACAGGTGCTTTTGAGGATGGAGTCCGCAGGAAAGCAGAGAGGGCCAAATTGTCTGTGGCATTTGAAAGGGTTCCAGGAGGCAGTGAGAACCAGCATTACTTTTCCCCGCTGGCACCTTTGCTGTGGCAGCAAAAGCTGGACGTTTGTCTTTTTTGCTCCGGAGGCTGCCGAAAGCGAAAACAGGTGCTTTTGAGGATGGAGTCCGCAGGAAAGCAGAGAGGGCCAAATTGTCTGTGGCATTTGAAAGGGTTCCAGGAGGCAGTGAGAACCAGCATTACTTTTCCCCGCTGGCACCTTTGCTGTGGCAGCAAAAGCTGGACGTTTGTCTTTTTTGCTCCGGAGGTTGCCGAAAGCGAAAACAGGTGCTTTTGATGATGGAGTCCGCAGGAAAGCAGAGAGGGCCAAATTGTCTGTGGCATTTGAAAGGGTTCCAGGAGGCAGTGAGAACCAGCATTACTTTTCCCCGCTGGCACCTTTGCTGTGGCAGCAAAAGCTGGACGTTTGTCTTTTTTGCTCCGGAGGTTGCCAAAAGCGAAAACAGGTGCTTTTGAGGATGGAGTCCGCAGGAAAGCAGAGAGGGCCAAATTGTCTGTGGCATTTGAAAGGGTTCCAGGAGGCAGTGAGAACCAGCATTACTTTTCCCCGCTGGCACCTTTGCTGTGGCAGCAAAAGCTGGACGTTTGTCTTTTTTGCTCCGGAGGCTGCCGAAAGCGAAAATAGGTTCTTTTGAGGATGGAGTCCGCAGGAAAGCAGAGAGGGCCAAATTGTCTGGGGCATTTGAAAGGGTTCCAGGAGGCAGTGAGAACCAGCATTACTTTTCCCCGCTGGCACCTTTGCTGTGGCAGCAAAAGCTGGACGTTTGTCTTTTTTGCTCCGGAGGTTGCCGAAAGCGAAAACAGGTGCTTTTGAGGATGGAGTCCGCAGGAAAGCAGAGAGGGCCAAATTGTCTGTGGCATTTGAAAGGGTTCCAGGAGGCAGTGAGAACCAGCATTACTTTTCCCCGCTGGCACCTTTGCTGTGGCAGCAAAAGCTGGACGTTTGTCTTTTTTGCTCCGGAGGCTGCCGAAAGCGAAAACAGGTGCTTTTGAGGATGGAGTCCGCAGGAAAGCAGAGAGAGCCAAATTGTCTGTGGCATTTGAAGGAGTTCCAGGAGGCAGTGAGAACCAGCATTACTTTTCCCTGCTGGCACGTTTGCTGTGGCAGCAAAAGCTGGACGTTTGTCTTTTTTGCTCTGGAGGCTGCCGAAAGCGAAAACAGGTGCTTTTGAGGATGGAGTCCGCAGGAAAGCAGAGAGGGCCAAATTGTCTGGGGCATTTGAAAGGGTTCCAGGAGGCAGTGAGAACCAGCATTACTTTTCCCCGCTGGCACCTTTGTTGTGGCAGCAAAAGCTGGACGTTTGTCTTTTTTGCTCCGGAGGCTGCCGAAAGCGAAAACAGGTGCTTTTGAGGATGGAGTCCGCAGGAAAGCAGAGAGGGCCAAATTGTCTGTGGCATTTGAAAGGGTTCCAGGAGGCAGTGAGAACCAGCATTACTTTTCCCCGCTGGCACCTTTGCTGTGGCAGCAAAAGCTGGACGTTTGTCTTTTTTGCTCCGGAGGCTGCCGAAAGCGAAAACAGGTGCTTTTGAGGATGGAGTCCGCAGGAAAGCAGAGAGGGCCAAATTGTCTGTGGCATTTGAAAGGGTTCAAGGAGGCAGTGAGAACCAGCATTACTTTTCCCCGCTGGCACCTTTGCTGTGGCAGCAAAAGCTGGACGTTTGTCTTTTTTGCTCCGGAGGTTGCCAAAAGCGAAAACAGGTGCTTTTGAGGATGGAGTCCGCAGGAAAGCAGAGAGGGCCAAATTGTCTGTGGCATTTGAAAGGGTTCCAGGAGGCAGTGAGAACCAGCATTACTTTTCCACGCTGGCACCTTTGCTGTGGCAGCAAAAGCTGGACGTTTGTCTTTTTTGCTCCGGAGGCTGCCGAAAGCGAAAATAGGTTCTTTTGAGGATGGAGTCCGCAGGAAAGCAGAGAGGGCCAAATTGTCTGTGGCATTTGAAAGGGTTCCAGGAGGCAGTGAGAACCAGCATTACTTTTCCCCGCTGGCACCTTTGCTGTGGCAGCAAAAGCTGGACGTTTGTCTTTTTTGCTCCGGAGGCTGCCGAAAGCGAAAACAGGTGCTATTGATGATGGAGTCCGCAGGAAAGCAGAGAGGGCCAAATTGTCTTTGGCATTTAAAGAGGTTCCAGGAGGCAGTGAGGACCAGCATTACTTTTCCCCGCTGGCACCTTTGCTGCGGCAGCAAAAGCTGGACGTTTGTCTTTTTACCACCGGAGGGCGCCGAAAGTGAAAAAAGGCGCTTT
Source organism: Vanellus vanellus (assembly GCF_965231255.1). NCBI lineage: Eukaryota > Metazoa > Chordata > Aves > Charadriiformes > Charadriidae > Vanellus > Vanellus vanellus. The sequence continues at coordinate 87,999 of NW_028128037.1, forward strand.
TGAGGATAGAGTCCGCAGGAAAGCAGAGAGGGCCAAATTGTCTGGGGCATTTGAAAGGGTTCCAGGAGGCAGTGAGAACCAGCATTACTTTTCCCCGCTGGCACCTTTGCTGTGGCAGCAAAAGCTGGACGTTTGTCTTTTTTGCTCCGGAGGCTGCCGAAAGCGAAAACAGCTGCTTTTGAGGATGGAGTCCGCAGCAAAGCAGAGAGGGCCAAATTGTCTGTGACATTTGAAAGGGTTCCAGGAGGCAGTGAGAACCAACATTACTTTTCCCCGCTGGCACCTTTGCTGTGGCAGCAAAAGCTGGACGTTTGTCTTTTTTGCTCCGGAGGCTGCCGAAAGCGAAAACAGGTGCTTTTGAGGATGGAGTCCGCAGGAAAGCAGAGAGGGCCAAATTGTCTGGGGCATTTGAAAGGGTTCCAGGAGGCAGTGAGAACCAGCATTACTTTTCCCCGCTGGCACCTTTGCTGTGGCAGCAAAAGCTGGACGTTTGTCTTTTTTGCTCCGGAGGTTGCCGAAAGCGAAAACAGGTGCTTTTGAGGATGGAGTCCGCAGGAAAGCAGAGAGGGCCAAATTGTCTGTGGCATTTGAAAGGGTTCCAGGAGGCAGTGAGAACGTGCATTACTTTTCCCCGCTGGCACCTTTGCTGTGGCAGCAAAAGCTGGACGTTTGTCTTTTTTGCTCCGGAGGCTGCCGAAAGCGAAAATAGGTTCTTTTGAGGATGGAGTCCGCAGGAAAGCAGAGAGGGCCAAATTGTCTGGGGCATTTGAAGGAGTTCCAGGAGGCAGTGAGAACCAGCATTACTTTTCCCCGCTGGCACCTTTGCTGTGGCAGCAAAAGCTGGACGTTTGTCTTTTTTGCTCCGGAGGCTGCCGAAAGCGAAAACAGGTGCTTTTGAGGATGGAGTCCGCAGGAAAGCAGAGAGGGCCAAATTGTCTGTGGCATTTGAAAGGGTTCCAGGAGGCAGTGAGAACCAGCATTACTTTTCCCCGCTGGCACCTTTGCTGTGGCAGCAAAAGCTGGACGTTTGTCTTTTTTGCTCCGGAGGTTGCCAAAAGCGAAAACAGGTGCTTTTGAGGATGGAGTCCGCAGGAAAGCAGAGAGGGCCAAATTGTCTGTGGCATTTGAAAGGGTTCCAGGAGGCAGTGAGAACCAGCATTACTTTTCCCCGCTGGCACCTTTGCTGTGGCAGCAAAAGCTGGACGTTTGTCTTTTTTGCTCCAGAGGCTGCCGAAAGCGAAACCAGGTGCTTTTGAGGATGGATTCCGCAGGAAAGCAGAGAGGGCCAAATTGTCTTTGGCATTTAAAGAGGTTCCAGGAGGCAGTGAGGACCAGCATTACTTTTCCCCGCTGGCACCTTTGCTGCGGCAGCAAAAGCTGGACGTTTGTCTTTTTACCACCAGAGGGCGCCGAAAGTGAAAAAAGGCGCTTTTGAGGATAGAGTCCGCAGGAAAGAAGAGAGGGCCAAATTGTCTGGGGCATTTGAAAGGGTTCCAGGAGGCAGTGAGAACCAGCATTACTTTTCCCCGCTGGCACCTTTGCTGTGGCAGCAAAATCTGGACGTTTGTCTTTTTTGCTCCGGAGGCTGCCGAAAGCGAAAACAGCTGCTTTTGAGGATGGAGTCCGCAGCAAAGCAGAGAGGGCCAAATTGTCTGTGACATTTGAAAGGGTTCCAGGAGGCAGTGAGAACCAACATTACTTTTCCCCGCTGGCACCTTTGCTGTGGCAGCAAAAGCTGGACGTTTGTCTTTTTTGCTCCGGAGGCTGCCGAAAGCGAAAACAGGTGCTTTTGAGGATGGAGTCCGCAGGAAAGCAGAGAGGGCCAAATTGTCTGTGGCATTTGAAAGGGTTCCAGGAGGCAGTGAGAACCAGCATTACTTTTCCCCGCTGGCACCTTTGCTGTGGCAGCAAAAGCTGGACGTTTGTCTTTTTTGCTCCGGAGGCTGCTGAAAGCGAAAACAGGTGCTTTTGATGATGGAGTCCGCAGGAAAGCAGAGAGGGCCAAATTGTCTTTGGCATTTAAAGAGATTCCAGGAGGCAGTGAGGACCAGCATTACTTTTCCCCGCTGGCACCTTTGCTGCGGCAGCAAAAGCTGGACGTTTGTCTTTTTACCACCGGAGGGCGCCGAAAGTGAAAAAAGGCGCTTTTGAGGATAGAGTCCGCAGGAAAGCAGAGAGGGCCAAATTGTCTGGGGCATTTGAAAGGGTTCCAGGAGGCAGTGAGAACCAGCATTACTTTTCCCCGCTGGCACCTTTGCTGTGGCAGCAAAAGCTGGACGTTTGTCTTTTTTGCTCCGGAGGCTGCCGAAAGCGAAAACAGGTGCTTTTGAGGATGGAGTCCGCAGCAAAGCAGAGAGGGCCAAATTGTCTTTGACATTTGAAAGGGTTCCAGGAGGCAGTGAGAACCAGCATTACTTTTCCCCGCTGGCACCTTTGCTGTGGCAGCAAAAGCTGGACGTTTGTCTTTTTTGCTCCGGAGGCTGCCGAAAGCGAAAACAGGTGCTTTTGAGGATGGAGTCCGCAGGAAAGCAGAGAGGGCCAAATTGTCTGGGGCATTTGAAAGGGTTCCAGGAGGCAGTGAGAACCAGCATTACTTTTCCCCGCTGGCACCTTTGTTGTGGCAGCGAAAGCTGGACGTTTGTCTTTTTTGCTCCGGAGGCTGCCGAAAGCGAAAACAGGTTCTTTTGAGGATGGAGTCCGCAGGAAAGCAGAGAGGGCCAAATTGTCTGTGGCATTTGAAAGGGTTCCAGGAGGCAGTGAGAACCAGCATTACTTTTCCCCGCTGGCACCTTTGCTGTGGCAGCAAAAGCTGGACGTTTGTCTTTTTTGCTCCGGAGGCTGCCGAAAGCGAAAACAGGTGCTTTTGAGGATGGAGTCCGCAGGAAAGCAGAGAGGGCCAAATTGTCTGTGGCATTTGAAAGGGTTCCAGGAGGCAGTGAGAACCAGCATTACTTTTCCCCGCTGGCACCTTTGCTGTGGCAGCAAAAGCTGGACGTTTGTCTTTTTTGCTCCGGAGGCTGCCGAAAGCGAAAATAGGTTCTTTTGAGGATGGAGTCCGCAGGAAAGCAGAGAGGGCCAAATTGTCTGTGGCATTTGAAAGGGTTCCAGGAGGCAGTGAGAACCAGCATTACTTTTCCCCGCTGGCACCTTTGCTGTGGCAGCAAAAGCTGGACGTTTGTCTTTTTTGCTCCGGAGGCTGCCGAAAGCGAAAACAGCTGCTTTTGAGGATGGAGTCCGCAGGAAAGCAGAGAGGGCCAAATTGTCTGTGACATTTGAAAGGGTTCCAGGATGCAGTGAGAACCAGCATTACTTTTCCCCGCTGGCACCTTTGCTGTGGCAGCAAAAGCTGGACGTTTGTCTTTTTTGCTCCGGAGGCTGCCGAAAGCGAAAACAGGTGCTTTTGATGATGGAGTCCGCAGGAAAGCAGAGAGGGCCAAATTGTCTTTGGCATTTAAAGAGGTTCCAGGAGGCAGTGAGGACCAGCATTACTTTTCCCCGCTGGCACCTTTGCTGCGGCAGCAAAAGCTGGACGTTTGTCTTTTTACCACCGGAGTGCGCCGAAAGTGAAAAAAGGCGCTTTTGAGGATGGAGTCCGCAGGAAAGCAGAGAGGGCCAAATTGTCTGGGGCATTTGAAAGGGTTCCAGGAGGCAGTGAGAACCAGCATTACTTTTCCCCGCTGGCACCTTTGCTGTGGCAGCAAAAGCTGGACGTTTGTCTTTTTTGCTCCGGAGGCTGCCGAAAGCGAAAACAGCTGCTTTTGAGGATGGAGTCCGCAGCAAAGCAGAGAGGGCCAAATTGTCTGTGACATTTGAAAGGGTTCCAGGAGGCAGTGAGAACCAGCATTACTTTTCCCCGCTGGCACCTTTGCTGTGGCAGCAAAAGCTGGACGTTTGTCTTTTTTGCTCCGGAGGCTGCCGAAAGCGAAAACAGGTGCTTTTGAGGATGGAGTCCGCAGGAAAGCAGAGAGGGCCAAATTGTCTGTGGCATTTGAAAGGGTTCCATGAGGCAGTGAGAACCAGCATTACTTTTCCCCGCTGGCACCTTTGTTGTGGCAGCAAAAGCTGGACGTTTGTCTTTTTTGCTCCGGAGGCTGCCGAAAGCGAAAACAGGTGCTTTTGAGGATGGAGTCCGCAGGAAAGCAGAGAGGGCCAAATTGTCTGGGGCATTTGAAAGGGTTCCAGGAGGCAGTGAGAACCAGCATTACTTTTCCCCGCTGGCACCTTTGCTGTGGCAGCAAAAGCTGGACGTTTGTCTTTTTTGCTCCGGAGGCTGCCGAAAGCGAAAATAGGTTCTTTTGAGGATGGAGTCCGCAGGAAAGCAGAGAGGGCCAAATTGTCTGGGGCATTTGAAAGGGTTCCAGGAGGCAGTGAGAACCAGCATTACTTTTCCCCGCTGGCACCTTTGCTGTGGCAGCAAAAGCTGGACGTTTGTCTTTTTTGCTCCGGAGGCTGCCGAAAGCGAAAACAGGTGCTTTTGATGATGGAGTCCGCAGGAAAGCAGAGAGGGCCAAATTGTCTTTGGCATTTAAAGAGGTTCCAGGAGGCAGTGAGGACCAGCATTACTTTTCCCCGCTGGCACCTTTGCTGCGGCAGCAAAAGCTGGACGTTTGTCTTTTTACCACGGGAGGGCGCCGAAAGTGAAAAAAGGCGCTTTTGAGGATAGAGTCCGCAGGAAAGCAGAGAGGGCCAAATTGTCTGGGGCATTTGAAAGGGTTCCAGGAGGCAGTGAGAACCAGCATTACTTTTCCCCGCTGCCACCTTTGCTGTGGCAGCAAAAGCTGGACGTTTGTCTTTTTTGCTCCGGAGGCTGCCGAAAGCGAAAACAGCTGCTTTTGAGGATGGAGTCCGCAGCAAATCAGAGAGGGCCAAATTGTCTGTGACATTTGAAAGGGTTCCAGGAGGCAGTGAGAACCAGCATTACTTTTCCCCGCTGGCACCTTTGCTGTGGCAGCAAAAGCTGGACGTTTGTCTTTTTTGCTCCGGAGGCTGCCGAAAGCGAAAACAGGTGCTTTTGAGGATGGAGTCCGCAGGAAAGCAGAGAGGGCCAAATTGTCTAGGGCATTTGAAAGGGTTCCAGGAGGCAGTGAGAACCAGCATTACTTTTCCCCGCTGGCACCTTTGTTGTGGCAGCGAAAGCTGGACGTTTGTCTTTTTTGCTCCGGAGGCTGCCGAAAGCGAAAACAGCTGCTTTTGAGGATGGAGTCCGCAGGAAAGCAGAGAGGGCCAAATTGTCTGGGGCATTTGAAAGGGTTCCAGGAGGCAGTGAGAACCAGCATTACTTTTCCCCGCTGGCACCTTTGCTGTGGCAGCAAAAGCTGGACGTTTGTCTTTTTTGCTCCGGAGGCTGCCGAAAGCGAAAATAGGTTCTTTTGAGGATGGAGTCCGCAGGAAAGCAGAGAGGGCCAAATTGTCTGTGGCATTTGAAAGGGTTCCAGGAGGCAGTGAGAACCAGCATTACTTTTCCCCGCTGGCACCTTTGCTGTGGCAGCAAAAGCTGGACGTTTGTCTTTTTTGCTCCGGAGGCTGCCGAAAGCGAAAACAGCTGCTTTTGAGGATGGAGTCCGCAGGAAAGCAGAGAGGGCCAAATTGTCTGTGACATTTGAAAGGGTTCCAGGATGCAGTGAGAACCAGCATTACTTTTCCCCGCTGGCACCTTTGCTGTGGCAGCAAAAGCTGGACGTTTGTCTTTTTTGCTCCGGAGGCTGCCGAAAGCGAAAACAGGTGCTTTTGATGATGGAGTCCGCAGGAAAGCAGAGAGGGCCAAATTGTCTTTGGCATTTAAAGAGGTTCCAGGAGGCAGTGAGGACCAGCATTACTTTTCCCCGCTGGCACCTTTGCTGCGGCAGCAAAAGCTGGACGTTTGTCTTTTTACCACCGGAGTGCGCCGAAAGTGAAAAAAGGCGCTTTTGAGGATGGAGTCCGCAGGAAAGCAGAGAGGGCCAAATTGTCTGGGGCATTTGAAAGGGTTCCAGGAGGCAGTGAGAACCAGCATTACTTTTCCCCGCTGGCACCTTTGCTGTGGCAGCAAAAGCTGGACGTTTGTCTTTTTTGCTCCGGAGGCTGCCGAAAGCGAAAACAGCTGCTTTTGAGGATGGAGTCCGCAGCAAAGCAGAGAGGGCCAAATTGTCTGTGACATTTGAAAGGGTTCCAGGAGGCAGTGAGAACCAGCATTACTTTTCCCCGCTGGCACCTTTGCTGTGGCAGCAAAAGCTGGACGTTTGTCTTTTTTGCTCCGGAGGCTGCCGAAAGCGAAAACAGGTGCTTTTGAGGATGGAGTCCGCAGGAAAGCAGAGAGGGCCAAATTGTCTGTGGCATTTGAAAGGGTTCCAGGAGGCAGTGAGAACCAGCATTACTTTTCCCCGCTGGCACCTTTGTTGTGGCAGCAAAAGCTGGACGTTTGTCTTTTTTGCTCCGGAGGCTGCCGAAAGCGAAAACAGGTGCTTTTGAGGATGGAGTCCGCAGGAAAGCAGAGAGGGCCAAATTGTCTGGGGCATTTGAAAGGGTTCCAGGAGGCAGTGAGAACCAGCATTACTTTTCCCCGCTGGCACCTTTGCTGTGGCAGCAAAAGCTGGACGTTTGTCTTTTTTGCTCCGGAGGCTGCCGAAAGCGAAAATAGGTTCTTTTGAGGATGGAGTCCGCAGGAAAGCAGAGAGGGCCAAATTGTCTGGGGCATTTGAAAGGGTTCCAGGAGGCAGTGAGAACCAGCATTACTTTTCCCCGCTGGCACCTTTGCTGTGGCAGCAAAAGCTGGACGTTTGTCTTTTTTGCTCCGGAGGCTGCCGAAAGCGAAAACAGGTGCTTTTGATGATGGAGTCCGCAGGAAAGCAGAGAGGGCCAAATTGTCTTTGGCATTTAAAGAGGTTCCAGGAGGCAGTGAGGACCAGCATTACTTTTCCCCGCTGGCACCTTTGCTGCGGCAGCAAAAGCTGGACGTTTGTCTTTTTACCACGGGAGGGCGCCGAAAGTGAAAAAAGGCGCTTTTGAGGATAGAGTCCGCAGGAAAGCAGAGAGGGCCAAATTGTCTGGGGCATTTGAAAGGGTTCCAGGAGGCAGTGAGAACCAGCATTACTTTTCCCCGCTGCCACCTTTGCTGTGGCAGCAAAAGCTGGACGTTTGTCTTTTTTGCTCCGGAGGCTGCCGAAAGCGAAAACAGCTGCTTTTGAGGATGGAGTCCGCAGCAAATCAGAGAGGGCCAAATTGTCTGTGACATTTGAAAGGGTTCCAGGAGGCAGTGAGAACCAGCATTACTTTTCCCCGCTGGCACCTTTGCTGTGGCAGCAAAAGCTGGACGTTTGTCTTTTTTGCTCCGGAGGCTGCCGAAAGCGAAAACAGGTGCTTTTGAGGATGGAGTCCGCAGGAAAGCAGAGAGGGCCAAATTGTCTAGGGCATTTGAAAGGGTTCCAGGAGGCAGTGAGAACCAGCATTACTTTTCCCCGCTGGCACCTTTGTTGTGGCAGCGAAAGCTGGACGTTTGTCTTTTTTGCTCCGGAGGCTGCCGAAAGCGAAAACAGCTGCTTTTGAGGATGGAGTCCGCAGGAAAGCAGAGAGGGCCAAATTGTCTTTGGCATTTAAAGAGGTTCCAGGAGGCAGTGAGGACCAGCATTACTTTTCCCCGCTGGCACCTTTGCTGCGGCAGCAAAAGCTGGACGTTTGTCTTTTTACCACCGGAGGGCGCCGAAAGTGAAAAAAGGCGCTTTTGAGGATGGAGTCCGCAGGAAAGCAGAGAGGGCCAAATTGTCTGGGGCATTTGAAAGGGTTCCAGGAGGCAGTGAGAACCAGCATTACTTTTCCCCGCTGGCACCTTTGCTGTGGCAGCAAAAGCTGGACGTTTGTCTTTTTTGCTCCGGAGGCTGCCGAAAGCGAAAATAGGTTCTTTTGAGGATGGAGTCCGCAGGAAAGCAGAGAGGGCCAAATTGTCTGTGGCATTTGAAAGGGTTCCAGGAGGCAGTGAGAACCAGCATTACTTTTCCCCGCTGGCACCTTTGCTGTGGCAGCAAAAGCTGGACGTTTGTCTTTTTTCCTCCTGAGACTGCCGAAAGCGAAAACAGGTGCTTTTGAGGATGGAGTCCGCAGGAAAGCAGAGAGGGCCAAATTGTCTGTGGCATTTGAAAGGGTTCCAGGAGGCAGTGAGGACCAGCATTACTTTTCCCCGCTGGCACCTTTGCTGCGGCAGCAAAAGCTGGACGTTTGTCTTTTTACCACGGGAGGGCGCCGAAAGTGAAAAAAGGCGCTTTTGAGGATAGAGTCCGCAGGAAAGCAGAGAGGGCCAAATTGTCTGGGGCATTTGAAAGGGTTCCAGGAGGCAGTGAGAACCAGCATTACTTTTCCCCGCTGGCACCTTTGCTGTGGCAGCAAAAGCTGGACGTTTGTCTTTTTTGCTCCGGAGGCTGCCGAAAGCGAAAACAGCTGCTTTTGAGGATGGAGTCCGCAGGAAAGCAGAGAGGGCCAAATTGTCTAGGGCATTTGAAAGGGTTCCAGGAGGCAGTGAGAACCAGCATTACTTTTCCCCGCTGGCACCTTTGTTGTGGCAGCGAAAGCTGGACGTTTGTCTTTTTTGCTCCGGAGGCTGCCGAAAGCGAAAACAGGTTCTTTTGATGATGGAGTCCGCAGGAAAGCAGAGAGGGCCAAATTGTCTTTGGCATTTAAAGAGGTTCCAGGAGGCAGTGAGAACCAGCATTACTTTTCCCCGCTGGCACCTTTGCTGCGGCAGCAAAAGCTGGACGTTTGTCTTTTTACCACCGGAGGGCGCCGAAAGTGAAAAAAGGCGCTTTTGAGGATGGAGTCCGCAGGAAAGCAGAGAGGGCCAAATTGTCTGGGGCATTTGAAAGGGTTCCAGGAGGCAGTGAGAACCAGCATTACTTTTCCCCGCTGGCACCTTTGCTGTGGCAGCAAAAGCTGGACGTTTGTCTTTTTTGCTCCGGAGGCTGCCGAAAGCGAAAATAGGTTCTTTTGAGGATGGAGTCCGCAGGAAAGCAGAGAGGGCCAAATTGTCTGTGGCATTTGAAAGGGTTCCAGGAGGCAGTGAGAACCAGCATTACTTTTCCCCGCTGGCACCTTTGCTGTGGCAGCAAAAGCTGGACGTTTGTCTTTTTTCCTCCTGAGACTGCCGAAAGCGAAAACAGGTGCTTTTGAGGATGGAGTCCGCAGGAAAGCAGAGAGGGCCAAATTGTCTGTGGCATTTGAAAGGGTTCCAGGAGGCAGTGAGGACCAGCATTACTTTTCCCCGCTGGCACCTTTGCTGTGGCAGCAAAAGCTGGACGTTTGTCTTTTTACCACGGGAGGGCGCCGAAAGTGAAAAAAGGCGCTTTTGAGGATAGAGTCCGCAGGAAAGCAGAGAGGGCCAAATTGTCTGGGGCATTTGAAAGGGTTCCAGGAGGCAGTGAGAACCAGCATTACTTTTCCCCGCTGGCACCTTTGCTGTGGCAGCAAAAGCTGGACGTTTGTCTTTTTTGCTCCGGAGGCTGCCGAAAGTGAAAACAGCTGCTTTTGAGGATGGAGTCCGCAGCAAATCAGAGAGGGACAAATTGTCTGTGACATTTGAAAGGGTTCCAGGAGGCAGTGAGAACCAGCATTACTTTTCCCCGCTGGCACCTTTGCTGTGGCAGCAAAAGCTGGACGTTTGTCTTTTTTGCTCCGGAGGCTGCCGAAAGCGAAAACAGGTGCTTTTGAGGATGGAGTCCGCAGGAAAGCAGAGAGGGCCAAATTGTCTGGGGCATTTGAAAGGGTTCCAGGAGGCAGTGAGAACCAGCATTACTTTTCCACGCTGGCACCTTTGCTGTGGCAGCAAAAGCTGGACGTTTGTCTTTTTTGCTCCGGAGGCTGCCGAAAGCGAAAATAGGTGCTTTTGAGGATGGAGTCCGCAGGAAAGCAGAGAGGGCCAAATTGTCTGTGGCATTTGAAAGGGTTCCAGGAGGCAGTGAGAACCAGCATTACTTTTCCCGGTTGGCACCTTTGCTGTGGCAGCAAAAGCTGGACGTTTGTCTTTTTTGCTCCGGAGGGCGCCGAAAGCGAAAATAGGTTCTTTTGAGGATGGAGTCCGCAGGAAAGCAGAGAGGGCCAAATTGTCTCTGACATTTGAAAGGGTTCCAGGAGGCAGTGAGAACCAGCATTACTTTTCCCCGCTGGCACCTTTGCTGTGGCAGCAAAAGCTGGACGTTTGTCTTTTTTGCTCCGGAGGCTGCCGAAAGCGAAACCAGGTGCTTTTGAGGATGGAGTCCGCAGGAAAGCAGAGAGGGCCAAATTGTCTTTGGCATTTAAAGAGGTTCCAGGAGGCAGTGAGGACCAGCATTACTTTTCCCCGCTGGCACCTTTGCTGCGGCAGCAAAAGCTGGACGTTTGTCTTTTTACCACCGGAGGGCGCCGAAAGTGAAAAAAGGCGCTTTTGAGGATGGAGTCCGCAGGAAAGCAGAGAGGGCCAAATTGTCTGGGGCATTTGAAAGGGTTCCAGGAGGCAGTGAGAACCAGCATTACTTTTCCCCGCTGGCACCTTTGCTGTGGCAGCAAAAGCTGGACGTTTGTCTTTTTTGCTCCGGAGGGCGCCGAAAGCGAAAACAGCTGCTTTTGAGGATGGAGTCCGCAGCAAAGCAGAGAGGGCCAAATTGTCTGTGACATTTTAAAGGGTTCCAGGAGGCAGTGAGAACCAGCATTACTTTTCCCCGCTGGCACCTTTGCTGTGGCAGCAAAAGCTGGACGTTTGTCTTTTTTGCTCCGGAGGCTGCCGAAAGCGAAAACAGGTGCTTTTGAGGATGGAGTCCGCAGGAAAGCAGAGAGGGCCAAATTGTCTGGGGCATTTGAAAGGGTTCCAGGAGGCAGTGAGAACCAGCATTACTTTTCCCCGCTGGCACCTTTGTTGTGGCAGCAAAAGCTGGACGTTTGTCTTTTTTGCTCCGGAGGCTGCCGAAAGCGAAAACAGGTGCTTTTGAGGATGGAGTCCGCAGGAAAGCAGAGAGGGCCAAATTGTCTGTGGCATTTGAAGAGGTTCCAGGAGGCAGTGAGAACCAGCATTACTTTTCCCCGCTGGCACCTTTGCTGTGGCAGCAAAAGCTGGACGTTTGTCTTTTTTGCTCCGGAGGCTGCCGAAAGCGAAAATAGGTTCTTTTGAGGATGGAGTCCGCAGGAAAGCAGAGAGGGCCAAATTGTCTGTGGCATTTGAAAGGGTTCCAGGAGGCAGTGAGAACCAGCATTACTTTTCCCCGCTGGCACCTTTGCTGTGGCAGCAAAAGCTGGACGTTTGTCTTTTTTGCTCCGGAGGCTGCCGAAAGCGAAAACAGGTGCTTTTGATGATGGAGTCCGCAGGAAAGTAGAGAGGGCCAAATTGTCTTTGGCATTTAAAGAGGTTCCAGGAGGCAGTGAGGACCAGCATTACTTTTCCCCGCTGGCACCTTTGCTGTGGCAGCAAAAGCTGGACGTTTGTCTTTTTACCACGGGAGGGCGCCGAAAGTGAAAAAAGGCGCTTTTGAGGATAGAGTCCGCAGGAAAGCAGAGAGGGCCAAATTGTCTGGGGCATTTGAAAGGGTTCCAGGAGGCAGTGAGAACCAGCATTACTTTTCCCCGCTGGCACCTTTGCTGTGGCAGCAAAAGCTGGACGTTTGTCTTTTTTGCTCCGGAGGCTGCCGAAAGCGAAAACAGGTGCTTTTGAGGATGGAGTCCGCAGGAAAACAGAGAGGGCCAAATTGTCTGTGGCATTTGAAAGGGTTCCAGGAGGCAGTGAGAACCAGCATTACTTTTCCCCGCTGGCACCTTTGCTGTGGCAGCAAAAGCTGGACGTTTGTCTTTTTTGCTCCGGAGGCTGCCGAAAGCGAAAACAGGTGCTTTTGAGGATGGAGTCCGCAGGAAAGCAGAGAGGGCCAAATTGTCTGGGGCATTTGAAAGGGTTCCAGGAGGCAGTGAGAACCAGCATTACTTTTCCCCGCTGGCACCTTTGTTGTGGCAGCAAAAGCTGGACGTTTGTCTTTTTTGCTCCGGAGGCTGCCGAAAGCGAAAACAGGTGCTTTTGAGGATGGAGTCCGCAGGAAAGCAGAGAGGGCCAAATTGTCTGTGGCATTTGAAAGGGTTCCAGGAGGCAGTGAGAACCAGCATTACTTTTCCCCGCTGGCACCTTTGCTGTGGCAGCAAAAGCTGGACGTTTGTCTTTTTTGCTCCGGAGGCTGCCGAAAGCGAAAACAGGTGCTTTTGAGGATGGAGTCCGCAGGAAAGCAGAGAGGGCCAAATTGTCTTTGGCATTTAAAGAGGTTCCAGGAGGCAGTGAGAACCAGCATTACTTTTCCCCGCTGGCACCTTTGCTGCGGCAGCAAAAGCTGGACGTTTGTCTTTCTACCACCGGAGGGCGCAGAAAGTGAAAAAAGGCGCTTTTGAGGATAGAGTCCGCAGGAAAGCAGAGAGGGCCAAATTGTCTGTGGCATTTGAAAGGGTTCCAGGAGGCAGTGAGAACCAGCATTACTTTTCCCCGCTAGCACCTTTGCTGTGGCAGCAAAAGCTGGACGTTTGTCTTTTTTGCTCCGGAGGTTGCCGAAAGCGAAAACAGGTGCTTTTGAGGATGGAGTCCGCAGGAAAGCAGAGAGGGCCAAATTGTCTGTGGCATTTGAAGAGGTTCCAGGAGGCACTGAGAACCAGCATTACTTTTCCCCGCTGGTACCTTTGCTGTGGCAGCAAAAGCTGGACGTTTGTCTTTTTTGCTCCGGAGGGCGCCGAAAGAAAAAATAGGTTCTTTTGAGGATGGAGTCCGCAGGAAAGCAGAGAGGGCCAAATTGTTTGTGGCATTTGAAAGGGTTCCAGGAGGCAGTGAGAACGAGCATTACTTTTCCCCGCTGGCACCTTTGCTGTGGCAGCAAAAGCTGGACGTTTGTCTTTTTTGCTCCGGAGGCTGCCGAAAGCGAAAACAGCTGCTTTTGATGATGGAGTCCGCAGGAAAGCAGAGAGGGCCAAATTGTCTTTGGCATTTAAAGAGGTTCCAGGAGGCAGTGAGGACCAGCATTACTTTTCCCCGCTGGCACCTTTGCTGCGGCAGCAAAAGCTGGACGTTTGTCTTTTTACCACCGGAGGGCGCCAAAAGCAAAAATAGGTTCTTTTGAGGATGGAGTCCGCAGGAAAGCAGAGAGGGCCAAATTGTCTGTGGCATTTGAAAGGGTTCCAGGAGGCAGTGAGAACGAGCATTACTTTTCCCTGTTGGAACCTTTGCTGTGGCAGCAAAAGCTGGACGTTTGTCTTTTTTGCTCCGGAGGTTGCCGAAAGCGAAAATAGGTTCTTTTGAGGATGGAGTCCGCAGGAAAGCAGAGAGGGCCAAATTGTCTGTGGCATTTGAAAGGGTTCCAGGAGGCAGTGAGAACCAGCATTACTTTTCCCCGCTGGCACCTTTGCTGTGGCAGCAAAAGCTGGACGTTTGTCTTTTTTGCTCCGGAGGTTGCCAAAACCGAAAACAGGTGCTTTTGAGGATGGAGTCCGCAGGAAAGCAGAGAGGGCCAAATTGTCTGTGGCATTTGAAAGGGTTCCAGGAGGCAGTGAGAACGAGCATTACTTTTCCCTGCTGGCACCTTTGCTGTGGCAGCAAAAGCTGGACATTTGTCTTTTTTGCTCCGGAGGCTGCCGAAAGCGAAAATAGGTTCTTTTGAGGATGGAGTCCGCAGGAAAGCAGAGAGGGCCAAATTGTCTGGGGCATTTGAAAGGGTTCCAGGAGGCAGTGAGAACCAGCATTACTTTTCCCCGCTGGCACCTTTGCTGTGGCAGCAAAAGCTGGACGTTTGTCTTTTTTGCTCCGGAGGCTGCCGAAAGCGAAAAAAGGTGCTTTTGATGATGGAGTCCGCAGGAAAGCAGAGAGGGCCAAATTGTCTTTGGCATTTAAAGAGGTTCCAGGAGGCAGTGAGGACCAGCATTACTTTTCCCCGCTGGCACCTTTGCTGCGGCAGCAAAAGCTGGACGTTTGTCTTTTTACCACCGGAGGGCGCGGAAAGTGAAAAAAAGGCGCTTTTGAGAATAGAGTCCGCAGGAAAGCAGACAGGGCCAAATTGTCTGTGGCATTTGAAAGGGTTCCAGGAGGCAGTGAGAACCAGCATTACTTTTCCCCGCTGGCACCTTTGCTGTGGCCAGCAAAATCTGGACGTTTTGTCTTTTTTTGCTCCGGAGGCTGCCGAAAGCGAACAGCTGCTTTTGAGGATGGAGTCCGCAGCAAAAGCAGAGAGGGCCAAATTGTCTGTGACATTTGAAAGGGTTCCAGGAGGCAGTGAGAACCAGCATTACTTTTCCCCGCTGGCACCTTTGCTGTGGCAGCAAAAGCTGGACGTTTGTCTTTTTTGCTCCGGAGGCTGCCGAAAGCGAAAACAGGTGCTTTTGAGGATGGAGTCCGCAGGAAAGCAGAGAGGGCCAAATTGTCTGGGGCATTTGAAAGGGTTCCAGGAGGCAGTGAGAACCAGCATTACTTTTCCCCGCTGGCACCTTTGCTGTGGCAGCAAAAGCTGGACGTTTGTCTTTTTTGCTCCGGAGGCTGCCGAAAGCGAAAACAGGTGCTTTTGAGGATGGAGTCCGCAGGAAAGCAGAGAGAGCCAAATTGTCTGTGGCATTTGAAAGGGTTCCAGGAGGCAGTGAGAACCAGCATTACTTTTCCCCGCTGGCACCTTTGCTGTGGCAGCAAAAGCTGGACGTTTGTCTTTTTTGCTCCGGAGGCTGCCGAAAGCGAAAATAGGTTCTTTTGAGGATGGAGTCCGCAGGAAAGCAGAGAGGGCCAAATTGTCTGGGGCATTTGAAAGGGTTTCCAGGAGGCAGTGAGAAACCAGCATTACTTTTTCCCCGCTGGCACCTTTGCTGTGGCAGCAAAAGCTGGACGTTTGTCTTTTTTGCTCCAGAGGCTGCCGAAAGCGAAAACAGGTTCTTTTGAGGATGGAGTCCGCAGGAAAGCAGAGAGGGCCAAATTGTCTTTGGCATTTAAAGAGGTTCCAGGAGGCAGTGAGGACCAGCATTACTTTTCCCCGCTGGCACCTTTGCTGCGGCAGCAAAAGCTGGACGTTTGTCTTTTTACCACCGGAGGGCGCCGAAAGTAAAAAAAGGCGCTTTTGAGGATAGAGTCCGCAGGAAAGCAGAGAGGGCCAAATTGTCTGGGGCATTTGAAAGGGTTCCAGGAGGCAGTGAGAACCAGCATTACTTTTCCCCGCTGGCACCTTTGCTGTGGCAGCAAAAGCTGGACGTTTGTCTTTTTTGCTCCGGAGGCTGCCGAAAGCGAAAACAGGTGCTTTTGAGGATGGAGTCCGCAGGAAAGCAGAGAGGGCCAAATTGTCTGTGGCATTTGAAAGGGTTCCAGGAGGCAGTGAGAACCAGCATTACTTTTCCCCGCTGGAACCTTTGTTGTGGCAGCAAAAGCTGGACGTTTGTCTTTTTTGCTCCGGAGGCTGCCGAAAGCGAAAACAGGTGCTTTTGAGGATGGAGTCCGCAGGAAAGCAGAGAGGGCCAAATTGTCTGTGGCATTTGAAAGAGTTCCAGGAGGCAGTGAGAACCAGCATTACTTTTCCCCGCTGGCACCTTTGCTGTGGCAGCAAAAGCTGGACGTTTGTCTTTTTTGCTCCGGAGGCTGCCGAAAGCGAAAACAGGTGCTTTTGAGGATGGAGTCCGCAGGAAAGCAGAGAGGGCCAAATTGTCTGTGGCATTTGAAAGAGTTCCAGGAGGCAGTGAGAACCAGCATTACTTTCCCCGCTGGCACCTTTGCTGTGGCAGCAAAAGCTGGACGTTTGTCTTTTTTGCTCCGGAGGCTGCCGAAAGCGAAAAACAGGTGCTTTTGAGGATGGAGTCCGCAGGAAAGCAGAGAGGGCCAAATTGTCTGGGGCATTTGAAAGGGTTCCAGGAGGCAGGAGAACCAGCATTACTTTTCCCCGCTGGCACCTTTGCTGTGGCAGCAAAAGCTGGACGTTTGTCTTTTTTGCTCCGGAGGCTGCCGAAAGCGAAAACAGGTGCTTTTGAGGATGGAGTCCGCAGGAAAGCAGAGAGGGCCAAATTGTCTGGGGCATTTGAAAGAGTTCCAGGAGGCAGTGAGAACCAGCATTACTTTTCCCCGCTGGCACCTTTGCTGTGGCAGCAAAAGCTGGACGTTTGTCTTTTTTGCTCCGGAGGCTGCCGAAAGCGAAAACAGGTGCTTTTGAGGATGGAGTCCGCAGGAAAGCAGAGAGGGCCAAATTGTCTGGGGCATTTGAAAGGGTTCCAGGAGGCAGGAGAACCAGCATTACTTTTCCCCGCTGGCACCTTTGCTGTGGCAGCAAAAGCTGGACGTTTGTCTTTTTTGCTCCGGAGGCTGCCGAAAGCGAAAACAGGTTCTTTTGAGGATGGAGTCCGCAGGAAAGCAGAGAGGGCCAAATTGTCTGTGGCATTTGAAAGGGTTCCAGGAGGCAGTGAGAACCAGCATTACTTTTCCCCGCTGGCACCTTTGTTGTGGCAGCAAAAGCTGGACGTTTGTCTTTTTTGCTCCGGAGGCTGCCGAAAGCGAAAACAGGTGCTTTTGAGGATGGAGTCCGCAGGAAAGCAGAGAGGGCCAAATTGTCTGTGGCATTTGAAAGAGTTCCAGGAGGCAGTGAGAACCAGCATTACTTTTCCCCGCTGGCACCTTTGCTGTGGCAGCAAAAGCTGGACGTTTTGTCTTTTTTGCGGAGGCTGCCGAAAGCGAAAACAGGTGCTTTTGAGGATGGAGTCCGCAGGAAAGCAGAGAGGGCCAAATTGTCTGGGGCATTTGAAAGGGTTCCAGGAGGCAGGAGAACCAGCATTACTTTTCCCCGCTGGCACCTTTGCTGTGGCAGCAAAAGCTGGACGTTTGTCTTTTTTGCTCCGGAGGCTGCCGAAAGCGAAAACAGGTTCTTTTGAGGATGGAGTCCGCAGGAAAGCAGAGAGGGCCAAATTGTCTGTGGCATTTGAAAGGGTTCCAGGAGGCAGTGAGAACCAGCATTACTTTTCCCCGCTGGCACCTTTGTTGTGGCAGCAAAAGCTGAACGTTTGTCTTTTTTGCTCCGGAGGCTGCCGAAAGCGAAAATAGGTTCTTTTGAGGATGGAGTCCGCAGGAAAGCAGAGAGGGCCAAATTGTCTGTGGCATTTGAAAGGGTTCCAGGAGGCAGTGAGAACCAGCATTACTTTTCCCCGCTGGCACCTTTGCTGTGGCAGCAAAAGCTGGACGTTTGTCTTTTTTGCTCCGGAGGCTGCCGAAAGCGAAAACAGGTGCTTTTGATGATGGAGTCCGCAGGAAAGCAGAGAGGGCCAAATTGTCTTTGGCATTTAAAGAGGTTCCAGGAGGCAGTGAGGACCAGCATTACTTTTCCCCGCTGGCACCTTTGCTGCGGCAGCAAAAGCTGGACGTTTGTCTTTTTACCACCGGAGGGCGCCGAAAGTGAAAAAAGGCGCTTTTGAGGATAGAGTCCGCAGGAAAGCAGAGAGGGCCAAATTGTCTGGGGCATTTGAAAGGGTTCCAGGAGGCAGTGAGAACCAGCATTACTTTTCCCCGCTGGCACCTTTGCTGTGGCAGCAAAATCTGGACATTTGTCTTTTTTGCTCCGGAGGCTGCGGAAAGCGAAAACAGCTACTTTTGAGGATGGAGTCCGCAGCAAAGCAGAGAGGGCCAAATTGTCTGGGGCATTTGAAAGGGTTCCAGGAGGCAGTGAGAACCAGCATTACTTTTCCCCGCTGGCACCTTTGTTGTGGCAGCAAAAGCTGGACGTTTGTCTTTTTTGCTCCGGAGGCTGCCGAAAGCGAAAACAGGTGCTTTTGAGGATGGAGTCCGCAGGAAAGCAGAGAGGGCCAAATTGTCTGTGGCATTTGAAAGGGTTCCAGGAGGCAGTGAGAACCAGCATTACTTTTCCCCGCTGGCACCTTTGTTGTGGCAGCAAAAGCTGGACGTTTGTCTTTTTTGCTCCGGAGGCTGCCGAAAGCGAAAATAGGTGCTTTTGAGGATGGAGTCCGCAGGAAAGCAGAGAGGGCCAAATTGTCTGGGGCATTTGAAAGGGTTCCAGGAGGCAGTGAGAACCAGCATTACTTTTCCCCGCTGGCACCTTTGCTGTGGCAGCAAAAGCTGGACGTTTGTCTTTTTTGCTCCGGAGGCTGCCGAAAGCAAAAACAGGTGCTTTTGATGATGGAGTCCGCAGGAAAGCAGAGAGGGCCAAATTGTCTTTGGCATTTAAAGAGGTTCCAGGAGGCAGTGAGAACCAGCATTACTTTTCCCCGCTGGCACCTTTGCTGCGGCAGCAAAAGCTGGACGTTTGTCTTTTTACCACCGGAGGGCGCCGAAAGTGAAAAAAGGCGCTTTTGAGGATAGAGTCCGCAGGAAAGCAGAGAGGGCCAAATTGTCTGGGGCATTTGAAAGGGTTCCAGGAGGCAGTGAGAACCAGCATTACTTTTCCCCGCTGGCACCTTTGCTGTGGCAGCAAAAGCTGGACGTTTGTCTTTTTTGCTCCGGAGGCTGCCGAAAGCGAAAACAGGTGCTTTTGAGGATGGAGTCCGCAGGAAAGCAGAGAGAGCCAAATTGTCTGTGGCATTTGAAAGGGTTCCAGGAGGCAGTGAGAACCAGCATTACTTTTCCCCGCTGGCACCTTTGCTGCGGCAGCAAAAGCTGGACGTTTGTCTTTTTACCACCGGAGGGCGCCGAAAGCAAAAATAGGTTCTTTTGAGGATGGAGTCCGCAGGAAAGCAGAGAGGGCCAAATTGTCTGTGGCATTTGAAAGGGTTCCAGGAGGCAGTGAGAACGAGCATTACTTTTCCCTGTTGGAACCTTTGCTGTGGCAGCAAAAGCTGGACGTTTGTCTTTTTTGCTCCGGAGGTTGCCGAAAGCGAAAATAGGTTCTTTTGAGGATGGAGTCTGCAGGAAAGCAGAGAGGGCCAAATTGTCTGTGGCATTTGAAAGGGTTCCAGGAGGCAGTGAGAACCAGCATTACTTTTCCCCGCTGGCACCTTTGCTGTGGCAGCAAAAGCTGGACGTTTGTCTTTTTTGCTCCGGAGGCTGCCGAAAGCGAAAACAGGTGCTTTTGAGGATGGAGTCCGCAGGAAAGCAGAGAGGGCCAAATTGTCTGGGGCATTTGAAAGGGTTCCAGGAGGCAGTGAGAACCAGCATTACTTTTCCCCGCTGGCACCTTTGCTGTGGCAGCAAAAGCTGGACGTTTGTCTTTTTTGCTCCGGAGGCTGCCGAAAGCGAAAACAGGTGCTTTTGAGGATGGAGTCCGCAGGAAAGCAGAGAGGGCCAAATTGTCTGTGGCATTTGAAAGGGTTCCAGGAGGCAGTGAGAACCAGCATTACTTTTCCCCGCTGGCACCTTTGCTGTGGCAGCAAAAGCTGGACGTTTGTCTTTTTTGCTCCGGAGTTTGCCAAAACCGAAAACAGGTGCTTTTGAGGATGGAGTCCGCAGGAAAGCAGAGAGGGCCAAATTGTCTGTGGCATTTGAAAGGGTTCCAGGAGGCAGTGAGAACGAGCATTACTTTTCCCTGCTGGCACCTTTGCTGTGGCAGCAAAAGCTGGACGTTTGTCTTTTTTGCTCCGGAGGCTGCCGAAAGCGAAAATAGGTTTTTTTTAGGATGGAGTCCGCAGGAAAGCAGAGAGGGCCAAATTGTCTGTGGCATTTGAAAGGGTTCCAGGAGGCAGTGAGGACCAGCATTACTTTTCCCCGCTGGCACCTTTGCTGTGGCAGCAAAAGCTGGACGTTTGTCTTTTTTGCTCCGGAGGCTGCCGAAAGCGAAAACAGGTGCTTTTGATGATGGAGTCCGCAGGAAAGCAGAGAGGGCCAAATTGTCTTTGGCATTTAAAGAGGTTCCAGGAGGCAGTGAGAACCAGCATTACTTTTCCCCGCTGGCACCTTTGCTGCGGCAGCAAAAGCTGGACGTTTGTCTTTTTACCACCGGAGGGCGCGGAAAGTGAAAAAAGGTGCTTTTGAGAATAGAGTCCGCAGGAAAGCAGAGAGGGCCAAATTGTCTGGGGCATTTGAAAGGGTTCCAGGAGGCAGTGAGAACCAGCATTACTTTTCCCCGCTGGCACCTTTGCTGTGGCAGCAA
The DNA here is from genome assembly GCF_965231255.1 of Vanellus vanellus. NCBI lineage: Eukaryota > Metazoa > Chordata > Aves > Charadriiformes > Charadriidae > Vanellus > Vanellus vanellus. The sequence goes on from NW_028128037.1 coordinate 107,990, forward strand.
AATCTGGACGTTTGTCTTTTTTGCTCCAGAGGCTGCCGAAAGCGAAAACAGCTGCTTTTGAGGATGGAGTCCGCAGCAAAGCAGAGAGGGCCAAATTGTCTGTGACATTTGAAAGGGTTCCAGGAGGCAGTGAGAACCAGCATTACTTTTCCCCGCTGGCACCTTTGCTGTGGCAGCAAAAGCTGGACGTTTGTCTTTTTTGCTCCGGAGGCTGCCGAAAGCGAAAACAGGTGCTTTTGAGGATGGAGTCCGCAGGAAAGCAGAGAGGGCCAAATTGTCTGGGGCATTTGAAAGGGTTCCAGGAGGCAGTGAGAACCAGCATTACTTTTCCCCGCTGGCACCTTTGTTGTGGCAGCAAAAGCTGGACGTTTGTCTTTTTTGCTCCGGAGGCTGCCGAAAGCGAAAACAGGTGCTTTTGAGGATGGAGTCCGCAGGAAAGCAGAGAGGGCCAAATTGTCTGTGGCATTTGAAAGGGTTCCAGGAGGCAGTGAGAACCAGCATTACTTTTCCCCGCTGGCACCTTTGCTGTGGCAGCAAAAGCTGGACGTTTGTCTTTTTTGCTCCGGAGGCTGCCGAAAGCGAAAATAGGTTCTTTTGAGGATGCAGTCCGCAGGAAAGCAGAGAGGGCCAAATTGTCTGGGGCATTTGAAAGGGTTCCAGGAGGCAGTGAGAACCAGCATTACTTTTCCCCGCTGGAACCTTTGTTGTGGCAGCAAAAGCTGGACGTTTGTCTTTTTTGCTCCGGAGGCTGCCGAAAGCGAAAACAGGTGCTTTTGAGGATGGAGTCCGCAGGAAAGCAGAGAGGGCCAAATTGTCTTTGGCATTTAAAGAGGTTCCAGGAGGCAGTGAGGACCAGCATTACTTTTCCCCGCTGGCACCTTTGCTGCGGCAGCAAAAGCTGGACGTTTGTCTTTTTACCACCGGAGGGCGCCGAAAGTGAAAAAAGGCGCTTTTGAGGATAGAGTCCGCAGGAAAGCAGAGAGGGCCAAATTGTCTGGGGCATTTGAAAGGGTTCCAGGAGGCAGTGAGAACCAGCATTACTTTTCCCCGCTGGCACCTTTGCTGTGGCAGCAAAAGCTGGACGTTTGTCTTTTTTGCTCCGGAGGCTGCCGAAAGCGAAAACAGGTGCTTTTGAGGATGGAGTCCGCAGCAAAGCAGAGAGGGCCAAATTGTCTGTGGCATTTGAAAGGGTTCCAGGAGGCAGTGAGAACCAGCATTACTTTTCCCCGCTGGAACCTTTGTTGTGGCAGCAAAAGCTGGACGTTTGTCTTTTTTGCTCCGGAGGCTGCCGAAAGCGAAAACAGGTGCTTTTGAGGATGGAGTCCGCAGGAAAGCAGAGAGGGCCAAATTGTCTGTGGCATTTGAAAGAGTTCCAGGAGGCAGTGAGAACCAGCATTACTTTTCCCCGCTGGCACCTTTGCTGTGGCAGCAAAAGCTGGACGTTTGTCTTTTTTGCTCCGGAGGCTGCCGAAAGCGAAAACAGGTGCTTTTGATGATGGAGTCCGCAGGAAAGCAGAGAGGGCCAAATTGTCTGTGGCATTTGAAAGGGTTCCAGGAGGCAGTGAGAACCAGCATTACTTTTCCCCGCTGGCACCTTTGCTGTGGCAGCAAAAGCTGGACGTTTGTCTTTTTTGCTCCGGAGGCTGCCGAAAGCGAAAACAGGTGCTTTTGAGGATGGAGTCCGCAGGAAAGCAGAGAGGGCCAAATTGTCTGGGGCATTTGAAAGGGTTCCAGGAGGCAGTGAGAACCAGCATTACTTTTCCCCGCTGGCACCTTTGCTGTGGCAGCAAAAGCTGGACGTTTGTCTTTTTACCACCGGAGGGCGCCGAAAGTGAAAAAAGGCGCTTTTGAGGATAGAGTCCGCAGGAAAGCAGAGAGGGCCAAATTGTCTGGGGCATTTGAAAGGGTTCCAGGAGGCAGTGAGAACCAGCATTACTTTTCCCCGCTGGCACCTTTGCTGTGGCAGCAAAAGCTGGACGTTTGTCTTTTTTGCTCCGGAGGCTGCCGAAAGCGAAAACAGGTGCTTTTGAGGATGGAGTCCGCAGCAAAGCAGAGAGGGCCAAATTGTCTGGGGCATTTGAAAGGGTTCCAGGAGGCAGTGAGAACCAGCATTACTTTTCCCCGCTGGAACCTTTGTTGTGGCAGCAAAAGCTGGACGTTTGTCTTTTTTGCTCCGGAGGCTGCCGAAAGCGAAAACAGGTGCTTTTGAGGATGGAGTCCGCAGGAAAGCAGAGAGGGCCAAATTGTCTGTGGCATTTGAAAGAGTTCCAGGAGGCAGTGAGAACCAGCATTACTTTTCCCCGCTGGCACCTTTGCTGTGGCAGCAAAAGCTGGACGTTTGTCTTTTTTGCTCCGGAGGCTGCCGAAAGCGAAAACAGGTGCTTTTGAGGATGGAGTCCGCAGGAAAGCAGAGAGGGCCAAATTGTCTGTGGCATTTGAAAGGGTTCCAGGAGGCAGTGAGAACCAGCATTACTTTTCCCCGCTGGCACCTTTGCTGTGGCAGCAAAAGCTGGACGTTTGTCTTTTTTGCTCCGGAGGCTGCCGAAAGCGAAAATAGGTTCTTTTGAGGATGGAGTCCGCAGGAAAGCAGAGAGGGCCAAATTGTCTGTGGCATTTGAAAGGGTTCCAGGAGGCAGTGAGAACCAGCATTACTTTTCCCCGCTGGCACCTTTGCTGCGGCAGCAAAAGCTGGACGTTTGTCTTTTTTGCTCCGGAGGCTGCCGAAAGCGAAAACAGGTGCTTTTGATGATGGAGTCCGCAGGAAAGCAGAGAGGGCCAAATTGTCTTTGGCATTTAAAGAGGTTCCAGGAGGCAGTGAGGACCAGCATTACTTTTCCCCGCTGGCACCTTTGCTACGGCAGCAAAAGCTGGACGTTTGTCTTTTTACCACCGGAGGGCGCCGAAAGTGAAAAAAGGCGCTTTTGAGGATAGAGTCCGCAGGAAAGCAGAGAGGGCCAAATTGTCTGGGGCATTTGAAAGGGTTCCAGGAGGCAGTGAGAACCAGCATTACTTTTCCCCGCTGGCACCTTTGCTGTGGCAGCAAAATCTGGACGTTTGTCTTTTTTGCTCCGGAGGCTGCGGAAAGCGAAAACAGCTACTTTTGAGGATGGAGTCCGCAGCAAAGCAGAGAGGGCCAAATTGTCTGTGACATTTGAAAGGGTTCCAGGAGGCAGTGAGAACCAGCATTACTTTTCCCCGCTGGCACCTTTGTTGTGGCAGCAAAAGCTGGACGTTTGTCTTTTTTGCTCCGGAGGCTGCCGAAAGCGAAAACAGGTGCTTTTGAGGATGGAGTCCGCAGGAAAGCAGAGAGGGCCAAATTGTCTGTGGCATTTGAAAGGGTTCCAGGAGGCAGTGAGGACCAGCATTACTTTTCCCCGCTGGCACCTTTGCTGCGGCAGCAAAAGCTGGACGTTTGTCTTTTTTGCTCCGGAGGCTGCCGAAAGCGAAAACAGGTGCTTTTGAGGATGGAGTCCGCAGGAAAGCAGAGAGGGCCAAATTGTCTGTGGCATTTGAAAGGGTTCCAGGAGGCAGTGAGAACCAGCATTACTTTTCCCCGCTGGCACCTTTGCTGTGGCAGCAAAAGCTGGACGTTTGTCTTTTTTGCTCCGGAGGCTGCCGAAAGCAAAAACAGGTGCTTTTGATGATGGAGTCCGCAGGAAAGCAGAGAGGGCCAAATTGTCTTTGGCATTTGAAGAGGTTCCAGGAGGCAGTGAGGACCAGCATTACTTTTCCCCGCTGGCACCTTTGCTGCGGCAGCAAAAGCTGGACGTTTGTCTTTTTACCACCGGAGGGCGCCGAAAGTGAAAAAAGGCGCTTTTGAGGATAGAGTCCGCAGGAAAGCAGAGAGGGCCAAATTGTCTGGGGCATTTGAAAGGGTTCCAGGAGGCAGTGAGAACCAGCATTACTTTTCCCCGCTGGCACCTTTGCTGTGGCAGCAAAAGCTGGACGTTTGTCTTTTTTGCTCCGGAGGCTGCCGAAAGCGAAAACAGGTGCTTTTGAGGATGGAGTCCGCAGGAAAGCAGAGAGAGCCAAATTGTCTGTGGCATTTGAAAGGGTTCCAGGAGGCAGTGAGAACCAGCATTACTTTTCCCCGCTGGCACCTTTGCTGCGGCAGCAAAAGCTGGACGTTTGTCTTTTTACCACCGGAGGGCGCCGAAAGCAAAAATAGGTTCTTTTGAGGATGGAGTCCGCAGGAAAGCAGAGAGGGCCAAATTGTCTGTGGCATTTGAAAGGGTTCCAGGAGGCAGTGAGAACGAGCATTACTTTTCCCTGTTGGAACCTTTGCTGTGGCAGCAAAAGCTGGACGTTTGTCTTTTTTGCTCCGGAGGTTGCCGAAAGCGAAAATAGGTTCTTTTGAGGATGGAGTCTGCAGGAAAGCAGAGAGGGCCAAATTGTCTGTGGCATTTGAAAGGGTTCCAGGAGGCAGTGAGAACCAGCATTACTTTTCCCCGCTGGCACCTTTGCTGTGGCAGCAAAAGCTGGACGTTTGTCTTTTTTGCTCCGGAGGCTGCCGAAAGCGAAAACAGGTGCTTTTGAGGATGGAGTCCGCAGGAAAGCAGAGAGGGCCAAATTGTCTGGGGCATTTGAAAGGGTTCCAGGAGGCAGTGAGAACCAGCATTACTTTTCCCCGCTGGCACCTTTGCTGTGGCAGCAAAAGCTGGACGTTTGTCTTTTTTGCTCCGGAGGCTGCCGAAAGCGAAAACAGGTGCTTTTGAGGATGGAGTCCGCAGGAAAGCAGAGAGGGCCAAATTGTCTGTGGCATTTGAAAGGGTTCCAGGAGGCAGTGAGAACCAGCATTACTTTTCCCCGCTGGCACCTTTGCTGTGGCAGCAAAAGCTGGACGTTTGTCTTTTTTGCTCCGGAGTTTGCCAAAACCGAAAACAGGTGCTTTTGAGGATGGAGTCCGCAGGAAAGCAGAGAGGGCCAAATTGTCTGTGGCATTTGAAAGGGTTCCAGGAGGCAGTGAGAACGAGCATTACTTTTCCCTGCTGGCACCTTTGCTGTGGCAGCAAAAGCTGGACGTTTGTCTTTTTTGCTCCGGAGGCTGCCGAAAGCGAAAATAGGTTTTTTTTAGGATGGAGTCCGCAGGAAAGCAGAGAGGGCCAAATTGTCTGTGGCATTTGAAAGGGTTCCAGGAGGCAGTGAGGACCAGCATTACTTTTCCCCGCTGGCACCTTTGCTGTGGCAGCAAAAGCTGGACGTTTGTCTTTTTTGCTCCGGAGGCTGCCGAAAGCGAAAACAGGTGCTTTTGATGATGGAGTCCGCAGGAAAGCAGAGAGGGCCAAATTGTCTTTGGCATTTAAAGAGGTTCCAGGAGGCAGTGAGAACCAGCATTACTTTTCCCCGCTGGCACCTTTGCTGCGGCAGCAAAAGCTGGACGTTTGTCTTTTTACCACCGGAGGGCGCGGAAAGTGAAAAAAGGTGCTTTTGAGAATAGAGTCCGCAGGAAAGCAGAGAGGGCCAAATTGTCTGGGGCATTTGAAAGGGTTCCAGGAGGCAGTGAGAACCAGCATTACTTTTCCCCGCTGGCACCTTTGCTGTGGCAGCAAAATCTGGACGTTTGTCTTTTTTGCTCCAGAGGCTGCCGAAAGCGAAAACAGCTGCTTTTGAGGATGGAGTCCGCAGCAAAGCAGAGAGGGCCAAATTGTCTGTGACATTTGAAAGGGTTCCAGGAGGCAGTGAGAACCAGCATTACTTTTCCCCGCTGGCACCTTTGCTGTGGCAGCAAAAGCTGGACGTTTGTCTTTTTTGCTCCGGAGGCTGCCGAAAGCGAAAACAGGTGCTTTTGAGGATGGAGTCCGCAGGAAAGCAGAGAGGGCCAAATTGTCTGGGGCATTTGAAAGGGTTCCAGGAGGCAGTGAGAACCAGCATTACTTTTCCCCGCTGGCACCTTTGTTGTGGCAGCAAAAGCTGGACGTTTGTCTTTTTTGCTCCGGAGGCTGCCGAAAGCGAAAACAGGTGCTTTTGAGGATGGAGTCCGCAGGAAAGCAGAGAGGGCCAAATTGTCTGTGGCATTTGAAAGGGTTCCAGGAGGCAGTGAGAACCAGCATTACTTTTCCCCGCTGGCACCTTTGCTGTGGCAGCAAAAGCTGGACGTTTGTCTTGTTTGCTCCGGAGGCTGCCGAAAGCGAAAATAGGTTCTTTTGAGGATGCAGTCCGCAGGAAAGCAGAGAGGGCCAAATTGTCTGGGGCATTTGAAAGGGTTCCAGGAGGCAGTGAGAACCAGCATTACTTTTCCCCGCTGGAACCTTTGTTGTGGCAGCAAAAGCTGGACGTTTGTCTTTTTTGCTCCGGAGGCTGCCGAAAGCGAAAACAGGTGCTTTTGAGGATGGAGTCCGCAGGAAAGCAGAGAGGGCCAAATTGTCTTTGGCATTTAAAGAGGTTCCAGGAGGCAGTGAGGACCAGCATTACTTTTCCCCGCTGGCACCTTTGCTGCGGCAGCAAAAGCTGGACGTTTGTCTTTTTACCACCGGAGGGCGCCGAAAGTGAAAAAAGGCGCTTTTGAGGATAGAGTCCGCAGAAAGCAGAGAGGGCCAAATTGTCTGGGGCATTTGAAAGGGTTCCAGGAGGCAGTGAGAACCAGCATTACTTTTCCCCGCTGGCACCTTTGCTGTGGCAGCAAAAGCTGGACGTTTGTCTTTTTTGCTCCGGAGGCTGCCGAAAGCGAAAACAGGTGCTTTTGAGGATGGAGTCCGCAGCAAAGCAGAGAGGGCCAAATTGTCTGTGGCATTTGAAAGGGTTCCAGGAGGCAGTGAGAACCAGCATTACTTTTCCCCGCTGGAACCTTTGTTGTGGCAGCAAAAGCTGGACGTTTGTCTTTTTTGCTCCGGAGGCTGCCGAAAGCGAAAACAGGTGCTTTTGAGGATGGAGTCCGCAGGAAAGCAGAGAGGGCCAAATTGTCTGTGGCATTTGAAAGGGTTCCAGGAGGCAGTGAGAACCAGCATTACTTTTCCCCGCTGGCACCTTTGCTGTGGCAGCAAAAGCTGGACGTTTGTCTTTTTTGCTCCGGAGGCTGCCGAAAGCGAAAACAGGTGCTTTTGATGATGGAGTCCGCAGGAAAGCAGAGAGGGCCAAATTGTCTGTGGCATTTGAAAGGGTTCCAGGAGGCAGTGAGAACCAGCATTACTTTTCCCCGCTGGCACCTTTGCTGTGGCAGCAAAAGCTGGACGTTTGTCTTTTTTGCTCCGGAGGCTGCCGAAAGCGAAAACAGGTGCTTTTGAGGATGGAGTCCGCAGGAAAGCAGAGAGGGCCAAATTGTCTGGGGCATTTGAAAGGGTTCCAGGAGGCAGTGAGAACCAGCATTACTTTTCCCCGCTGGCACCTTTGCTGTGGCAGCAAAAGCTGGACGTTTGTCTTTTTACCACCGGAGGGCGCCGAAAGTGAAAAAAGGCGCTTTTGAGGATAGAGTCCGCAGGAAAGCAGAGAGGGCCAAATTGTCTGGGGCATTTGAAAGGGTTCCAGGAGGCAGTGAGAACCAGCATTACTTTTCCCCGCTGGCACCTTTGCTGTGGCAGCAAAAGCTGGACGTTTGTCTTTTTTGCTCCGGAGGCTGCCGAAAGCGAAAACAGGTGCTTTTGAGGATGGAGTCCGCAGCAAAGCAGAGAGGGCCAAATTGTCTGGGGCATTTGAAAGGGTTCCAGGAGGCAGTGAGAACCAGCATTACTTTTCCCCGCTGGAACCTTTGTTGTGGCAGCAAAAGCTGGACGTTTGTCTTTTTTGCTCCGGAGGCTGCCGAAAGCGAAAACAGGTGCTTTTGAGGATGGAGTCCGCAGGAAAGCAGAGAGGGCCAAATTGTCTGTGGCATTTGAAAGAGTTCCAGGAGGCAGTGAGAACCAGCATTACTTTTCCCCGCTGGCACCTTTGCTGTGGCAGCAAAAGCTGGACGTTTGTCTTTTTTGCTCCGGAGGCTGCCGAAAGCGAAAACAGGTGCTTTTGAGGATGGAGTCCGCAGGAAAGCAGAGAGGGCCAAATTGTCTGTGGCATTTGAAAGGGTTCCAGGAGGCAGTGAGAACCAGCATTACTTTTCCCCGCTGGCACCTTTGCTGTGGCAGCAAAAGCTGGACGTTTGTCTTTTTTGCTCCGGAGGCTGCCGAAAGCGAAAATAGGTTCTTTTGAGGATGGAGTCCGCAGGAAAGCAGAGAGGGCCAAATTGTCTGTGGCATTTGAAAGGGTTCCAGGAGGCAGTGAGAACCAGCATTACTTTTCCCCGCTGGCACCTTTGCTGCGGCAGCAAAAGCTGGACGTTTGTCTTTTTTGCTCCGGAGGCTGCCGAAAGCGAAAACAGGTGCTTTTGATGATGGAGTCCGCAGGAAAGCAGAGAGGGCCAAATTGTCTTTGGCATTTAAAGAGGTTCCAGGAGGCAGTGAGGACCAGCATTACTTTTCCCCGCTGGCACCTTTGCTACGGCAGCAAAAGCTGGACGTTTGTCTTATTACCACCGGAGGGCGCCGAAAGTGAAAAAAGGCGCTTTTGAGGATAGAGTCCGCAGGAAAGCAGAGAGGGCCAAATTGTCTGGGGCATTTGAAAGGGTTCCAGGAGGCAGTGAGAACCAGCATTACTTTTCCCCGCTGGCACCTTTGCTGTGGCAGCAAAATCTGGACGTTTGTCTTTTTTGCTCCGGAGGCTGCGGAAAGCGAAAACAGCTACTTTTGAGGATGGAGTCCGCAGCAAAGCAGAGAGGGCCAAATTGTCTGTGACATTTGAAAGGGTTCCAGGAGGCAGTGAGAACCAGCATTACTTTTCCCCGCTGGCACCTTTGTTGTGGCAGCAAAAGCTGGACGTTTGTCTTTTTTGCTCCGGAGGCTGCCGAAAGCGAAAACAGGTGCTTTTGAGGATGGAGTCCGCAGGAAAGCAGAGAGGGCCAAATTGTCTGTGGCATTTGAAAGGGTTCCAGGAGGCAGTGAGGACCAGCATTACTTTTCCCCGCTGGCACCTTTGCTGCGGCAGCAAAAGCTGGACGTTTGTCTTTTTTGCTCCGGAGGCTGCCGAAAGCGAAAACAGGTGCTTTTGAGGATGGAGTCCGCAGGAAAGCAGAGAGGGCCAAATTGTCTGTGGCATTTGAAAGGGTTCCAGGAGGCAGTGAGAACCAGCATTACTTTTCCCCGCTGGCACCTTTGCTGTGGCAGCAAAAGCTGGACGTTTGTCTTTTTTGCTCCGGAGGCTGCCGAAAGCAAAAACAGGTGCTTTTGATGATGGAGTCCGCAGGAAAGCAGAGAGGGCCAAATTGTCTTTGGCATTTGAAGAGGTTCCAGGAGGCAGTGAGGACCAGCATTACTTTTCCCCGCTGGCACCTTTGCTGCGGCAGCAAAAGCTGGACGTTTGTCTTTTTAACACTGGAGGGCGCCGAAAGTGAAAAAAGGCGCTTTTGAGGATAGAGTCCGCAGGAAAGCAGAGAGGGCCAAATTGTCTGGGGCATTTGAAAGGGTTCCAGGAGGCAGTGAGAACCAGCATTACTTTTCCCCGCTGGCACCTTTGCTGTGGCAGCAAAAGCTGGACGTTTGTCTTTTTTGCTCCGGAGGCTGCCGAAAGCGAAAACAGGTTCTTTTGAGGATGGAGTCCGCAGGAAAGCAGAGAGAGCCAAATTGTCTGTGGCATTTGAAAGGGTTCCAGGAGGCAGTGAGAACCAGCATTACTTTTCCCCGCTGGCACCTTTGCTGTGGCAGCAAAAGCTGGACGTTTGTCTTTTTTGCTCCGGAGGCTGCCGAAAGCGAAAACAGGTGCTTTTGAGGATGGAGTCCGCAGGAAAGCAGAGAGGGCCAAATTGTCTGTGGCATTTGAAAGGGTTCCAGGAGGCAGTGAGAACCAGCATTACTTTTCCCCGCTGGCACCTTTGCTGTGGCAGCAAAAGCTGGACGTTTGTCTTTTTTGCTCCGGAGGCTGCCGAAAGCGAAAACAGGTGCTTTTGAGGATGGAGTCCGCAGGAAAGCAGAGAGGGCCAAATTGTCTTTGGCATTTAAAGAGGTTCCAGGAGGCAGTGAGGACCAGCATTACTTTTCCCCTCTGGCACCTTTGCTGCGGCAGCAAAAGCTGGACGTTTGTCTTTTTACCACCGGAGGGCGCCGAAAGTGAAAAAAGGCGCTTTTGAGGATAGAGTCCGCAGGAAAGCAGAGAGGGCCAAATTGTCTGTGGCATTTGAAAGGGTTCCAGGAGGCAGTGAGAACCAGCATTACTTTTCCCCGCTAGCACCTTTGCTGTGGCAGCAAAAGCTGGACGTTTGTCTTTTTTGCTCCGGAGGCTGCCGAAAGCGAAAACAGGTGCTTTTGAGGATGGAGTCCGCAGGAAAGCAGAGAGGGCCAAATTGTCTGTGGCATTTGAAGAGGTTCCAGGAGGCAGTGAGAACCAGCATTACTTTTCCCCGCTGGTACCTTTGCTGTGGCAGCAAAAGCTGGACGTTTGTCTTTTTTGCTCCGGAGGTTGCCGAAAGCAAAAATAGGTTCTTTTGAGGATGGAGTCCGCAGGAAAGCAGAGAGGGCCAAATTGTCTGTGGCATTTGAAAGGGTTCCAGGAGGCAGTGAGAACCAGCATTACTTTTCCCCGCTGGCACCTTTGCTGTGGCAGCAAAAGCTGGACGTTTGTCTTTTTTGCTCCGGAGGCTGCCGAAAGCGAAAATAGGTTCTTTTGAGGATGGAGTCCGCAGGAAAGCAGAGAGGGCCAAATTGTCTGTGGCATTTGAAAGGGTTCCAGGAGGCAGTGAGAACCAGCATTACTTTTCCCCGCTGGCACCTTTGCTGTGGCAGCAAAAGCTGGACGTTTGTCTTTTTTGCTCCGGAGGCTGCCGAAAGCGAAAACAGGTGCTTTTGATGATGGAGTCCGCAGGAAAGCAGAGAGGGCCAAATTGTCTTTGGCATTTAAAGAGGTTCCAGGAGGCAGTGAGGACCAGCATTACTTTTCCCCGCTGGCACCTTTGCTGCGGCAGCAAAAGCTGGACGTTTGTCTTTTTACCACCGGAGGGCGCCGAAAGTGAAAAAAGGCGCTTTTGAGGATAGAGTCCGCAGGAAAGCAGAGAGGGCCAAATTGTCTGTGGCATTTGAAAGGGTTCCAGGAGGCAGTGACAACCAGCATTACTTTTCCCCGCTGGCACCTTTGCTGTGGCAGCAAAAGCTGGACGTTTGTCTTTTTTGCTCCGGAGGTTGCCGAAAGCGAAAACAGGTGCTTTTGAGGATGGAGTCCGCAGCAAAGCAGAGAGGGCCAAATTGTCTGGGGCATTTGAAAGGGTTCCAGGAGGCAGTGAGAACCAGCATTACTTTTCCCCGCTGGCACCTTTGCTGTGGCAGCAAAAGCTGGACGTTTGTCTTTTTTGCTCCGGAGGCTGCCGAAAGCGAAAACAGGTGCTTTTGAGGATGGAGTCCGCAGGAAAGCAGAGAGAGCCAAATTGTCTGTGGCATTTGAAAGGGTTCCAGGAGGCAGTGAGAACCAGCATTACTTTTCCCCGCTGGCACCTTTGCTGTGGCAGCAAAAGCTGGACGTTTGTCTTTTTTGCTCCGGAGGCTGCCGAAAGCGAAAACAGGTGCTTTTGATGATGGAGTCCGCAGGAAAGCAGAGAGGGCCAAATTGTCTGGGGCATTTGAAAGGGTTCCAGGAGGCAGTGAGAACCAGCATTACTTTTCCCCGCTGGCACCTTTGCTGTGGCAGCAAAAGTTGGACGTTTGTCTTTTTTGCTCCGGAGGCTGCCGAAAGCGAAAACAGGTGCTTTTGAGGATGGAGTCCGCAGGAAAGCAGAGAGGGCCAAATTGTCTGTGGCATTTGAAAGGGTTCCAGGAGGCAGTGAGAACCAGCATTACTTTTCCCCGCTGGCACCTTTGCTGTGGCAGCAAAAGCTGGACGTTTGTCTTTTTTGCTCCGGAGGCTGCCGAAAGCGAAAACAGGTGCTTTTGAGGATGGAGTCCGCAGGAAAGCAGAGAGGGCCAAATTGTCTTTGGCATTTAAAGAGGTTCCAGGAGGCAGTGAGGACCAGCATTACTTTTCCCCGCTGGCACCTTTGCTGCGGCAGCAAAAGCTGGACGTTTGTCTTTTTACCACCGGAGGGCGCCGAAATTGAAAAAAGGCGCTTTTGAGGATAGAGTCCGCAGGAAAGCAGAGAGGGCCAAATTGTCTGGGGCATTTGAAAGGGTTCCAGGAGGCAGTGAGAACCAGCATTACTTTTCCCCGCTGGCACCTTTGCTGTGGCAGCAAAATCTGGACGTTTGTCTTTTTTGCTCCGGAGGCTGCGGAAAGCGAAAACAGCTACTTTTGAGGATGGAGTCCGCAGCAAAGCAGAGAGGGCCAAATTGTCTGGGGCATTTGAAAGGGTTCCAGGAGGCAGTGAGAACCAGCATTACTTTTCCCCGCTGGCACCTTTGCTGTGGCAGCAAAAGCTGGACGTTTGTCTTTTTTGCTCCGGAGGCTGCCGAAAGCGAAAACAGGTGCTTTTGAGGATGGAGTCCGCAGGAAAGCAGAGAGAGCCAAATTGTCTGTGGCATTTGAAAGGGTTCCAGGAGGCAGTGAGAACCAGCATTACTTTTCCCCGCTGGCACCTTTGCTGTGGCAGCAAAAGCTGGACGTTTGTCTTTTTTGCTCCGGAGGCTGCCGAAAGCGAAAACAGGTGCTTTTGAGGATGGAGTCCGCAGGAAAGCAGAGAGGGCCAAATTGTCTGGGGCATTTGAAAGGGTTCCAGGAGGCAGTGAGAACCAGCATTACTTTTCCCCGCTGGCACTTTTGTTGTGGCAGCAAAAGCTGGACGTTTGTCTTTTTTGCTCCGGAGGCTGCCGAAAGCGAAAACAGGTGCTTTTGAGGATGGAGTCCGCAGGAAAGCAGAGAGGGCCAAATTGTCTGTGGCATTTGAAAGGGTTCCAGGAGGCAGTGAGAACCAGCATTACTTTTCCCCGCTGGCACCTTTGCTGTGGCAGCAAAAGCTGGACGTTTGTCTTTTTTGCTCCGGAGGCTGCCGAAAGCGAAAACAGGTGCTTTTGATGATGGAGTCCGCAGGAAAGCAGAGAGGGCCAAATTGTCTTTGGCATTTAAAGAGGTTCCAGGAGGCAGTGAGGACCAGCATTACTTTTCCCCTCTGGCACCTTTGCTGCGGCAGCAAAAGCTGGACGTTTGTCTTTTTACCACCGGAGGGCGCCGAAAGTGAAAAAAGGCTCTTTTGAGGATAGAGTCCGCAGGAAAGCAGAGAGGGCCAAATTGTCTGTGGCATTTGAAAGGGTTCCAGGAGGCAGTGAGAACCAGCATTACTTTTCCCCGCTAGCACCTTTGCTGTGGCAGCAAAAGCTGGACGTTTGTCTTTTTTGCTCCGGAGGCTGCCGAAAGCGAAAACAGGTGCTTTTGAGGATGGAGTCCGCAGGAAAGCAGAGAGGGCCAAATTGTCTGTGGCATTTGAAGAGGTTCCAGGAGGCAGTGAGAACCAGCATTACTTTTCCCCGCTGGTACCTTTGCTGTGGCAGCAAAAGCTGGATGTTTGTCTTTTTTGCTCCGGAGGTTACCGAAAGCAAAAATAGGTTCTTTTGAGGATGGAGTCCGCAGGAAAGCAGAGAGGGCCAAATTGTCTGTGGCATTTGAAAGGGTTCCAGGAGGCAGTGAGAACCAGCATTACTTTTCCCCGCTGGCACCTTTGCTGTGGCAGCAAAAGCTGGACGTTTGTCTTTTTACCACCGGAGGGCGCCGAAAGCGAAAACAGGTGCTTTTGATGATGGAGTCCGCAGGAAAGCAGAGAGGGCCAAATTGTCTTTGGCATTTAAAGAGGTTCCAGGAGGCAGTGAGGACCAGCATTACTTTTCCCCGCTGGCACCTTTGCTGCGGCAGCAAAAGCTGGACGTTTGTCTTTTTACCACCGGAGGGCGCTAAAAGTGAAAAAAGGCGCTTTTGAGGATAGAGTCCGCAGGAAAGCAGAGAGGGCCAAATTGTCTGGGGCATTTGAAAGGGTTCCAGGAGGCAGTGAGAACCAGCATTACTTTTCCCCGCTGGCACCTTTGCTGTGGCAGCAAAATCTGGACGTTTGTCTTTTTTGCTCCGGAGGCTGCGGAAAGCGAAAACAGCTGCTTTTGAGGATGGAGTCCGCAGCAAAGCAGAGAGGGCCAAATTGTCTGTGAGATTTGAAAGGGTTCCAGGAGGCAGTGAGAACCAGCATTACTTTTCCCCGCTGGCACCTTTGTTGTGGCAGCAAAAGCTGGACGTTTGTCTTTTTTGCTCCGGAGGCTGCCGAAAGCGAAAACAGGTGCTTTTGAGGATGGAGTCCGCAGGAAAGCAGAGAGGGCCAAATTGTCTGTGGCATTTGAAAGGGTTCCAGGAGGCAGTGAGAACCAGCATTACTTTTCCCCGCTGGCACCTTTGCTGTGGCAGCAAAAGCTGGACGTTTGTCTTTTTTGCTCCGGAGGCTGCCGAAAGCGAAAACAGGTGCTTTTGAGGATGGAGTCCGCAGGAAAGCAGAGAGGGCCAAATTGTCTGGGGCATTTGAAAGGGTTCCAGGAGGCAGTGAGAACCAGCATTACTTTTCCCCGCTGGCACCTTTGCTGTGGCAGCAAAAGCTGGACGTTTGTCTTTTTACCACCGGAGGGCGCCGAAAGTGAAAAAAGGCGCTTTTGAGGATAGAGTCCGCAGGAAAGCAGAGAGGGCCAAATTGTCTGGGGCATTTGAAAGGGTTCCAGGAGGCAGTGAGAACCAGCATTACTTTTCCCCGCTGGCACCTTTGCTGTGGCAGCAAAAGCTGGACGTTTGTCTTTTTTGCTCCGGAGGCTGCCGAAAGCGAAAACAGGTGCTTTTGAGGATGGAGTCCGCAGGAAAGCAGAGAGAGCCAAATTGTCTGTGGCATTTGAAAGGGTTCCAGGAGGCAGTGAGAACCAGCATTACTTTTCCCCGCTGGCACCTTTGCTGTGGCAGCAAAAGCTGGACGTTTGTCTTTTTTGCTCCGGAGGCTGCCGAAAGCGAAAACAGGTGCTTTTGATGATGGAGTCCGCAGGAAAGCAGAGAGGGCCAAATTGTCTGGGGCATTTGAAAGGGTTCCAGGAGGCAGTGAGAACCAGCATTACTTTTCCCCGCTGGCACCTTTGCTGTGGCAGCAAAAGCTGGACGTTTGTCTTTTTTGCTCCGGAGGCTGCCGAAAGCGAAAACAGGTGCTTTTGAGGATGGAGTCCGCAGGAAAGCAGAGAGAGCCAAATTGTCTGTGGCATTTGAAAGGGTTCCAGGAGGCAGTGAGAACCAGCATTACTTTTCCCCGCTGGCACCTTTGCTGTGGCAGCAAAAGCTGGACGTTTGTCTTTTTTGCTCCGGAGGCTGCCGAAAGCGAAAACAGGTGCTTTTGATGATGGAGTCCGCAGGAAAGCAGAGAGGGCCAAATTGTCTGGGGCATTTGAAAGGGTTCCAGGAGGCAGTGAGAACCAGCATTACTTTTCCCCGCTGGCACCTTTGCTGTGGCAGCAAAAGCTGGACGTTTGTCTTTTTTGCTCCGGAGGCTGCCGAAAGCGAAAACAGGTGCTTTTGAGGATGGAGTCCGCAGGAAAGCAGAGAGGGCCAAATTGTCTGTGGCATTTGAAAGGGTTCCAGGAGGCAGTGAGAACCAGCATTACTTTTCCCCGCTGGCACCTTTGCTGTGGCAGCAAAAGCTGGACGTTTGTCTTTTTTGCTCCGGAGGCTGCCGAAAGCGAAAACAGGTGCTTTTGAGGATGGAGTCCGCAGGAAAGCAGAGAGGGCCAAATTGTCTTTGGCATTTAAAGAGGTTCCAGGAGGCAGTGAGGACCAGCATTACTTTTCCCCGCTGGCACCTTTGCTGCGGCAGCAAAAGCTGGACGTTTGTCTTTTTACCACCGGAGGGCGCCGAAATTGAAAAAAGGCGCTTTTGAGGATAGAGTCCGCAGGAAAGCAGAGAGGGCCAAATTGTCTGGGGCATTTGAAAGGGTTCCAGGAGGCAGTGAGAACCAGCATTACTTTTCCCCGCTGGCACCTTTGCTGTGGCAGCAAAATCTGGACGTTTGTCTTTTTTGCTCCGGAGGCTGCGGAAAGCGAAAACAGCTACTTTTGAGGATGGAGTCCGCAGCAAAGCAGAGAGGGCCAAATTGTCTGGGGCATTTGAAAGGGTTCCAGGAGGCAGTGAGAACCAGCATTACTTTTCCCCGCTGGCACCTTTGCTGTGGCAGCAAAAGCTGGACGTTTGTCTTTTTTGCTCCGGAGGCTGCCGAAAGCGAAAACAGGTGCTTTTGAGGATGGAGTCCGCAGGAAAGCAGAGAGAGCCAAATTGTCTGTGGCATTTGAAAGGGTTCCAGGAGGCAGTGAGAACCAGCATTACTTTTCCCCGCTGGCACCTTTGCTGTGGCAGCAAAAGCTGGACGTTTGTCTTTTTTGCTCCGGAGGCTGCCGAAAGCGAAAACAGGTGCTTTTGAGGATGGAGTCCGCAGGAAAGCAGAGAGGGCCAAATTGTCTGGGGCATTGGAAAGGGTTCCAGGAGGCAGTGAGAACCAGCATTACTTTTCCCCGCTGGCACTTTTGTTGTGGCAGCAAAAGCTGGACGTTTGTCTTTTTTGCTCCGGAGGCTGCCGAAAACGAAAACAGGTGCTTTTGAGGATGGAGTCCGCAGGAAAGCAGAGAGGGCCAAATTGTCTGTGGCATTTGAAAGGGTTCCAGGAGGCAGTGAGAACCAGCATTACTTTTCCCCGCTGGCACCTTTGCTGTGGCAGCAAAAGCTGGACGTTTGTCTTTTTTGCTCCGGAGGCTGCCGAAAGCGAAAACAGGTGCTTTTGATGATGGAGTCCGCAGGAAAGCAGAGAGGGCCAAATTGTCTTTGGCATTTAAAGAGGTTCCAGGAGGCAGTGAGGACCAGCATTACTTTTCCCCTCTGGCACCTTTGCTGCGGCAGCAAAAGCTGGACGTTTGTCTTTTTACCACCGGAGGGCGCCGAAAGTGAAAAAAGGCTCTTTTGAGGATAGAGTCCGCAGGAAAGCAGAGAGGGCCAAATTGTCTGTGGCATTTGAAAGGGTTCCAGGAGGCAGTGAGAACCAGCATTACTTTTCCCCGCTAGCACCTTTGCTGTGGCAGCAAAAGCTGGACGTTTGTCTTTTTTGCTCCGGAGGCTGCCGAAAGCGAAAACAGGTGCTTTTGAGGATGGAGTCCGCAGGAAAGCAGAGAGGGCCAAATTGTCTGTGGCATTTGAAGAGGTTCCAGGAGGCAGTGAGAACCAGCATTACTTTTCCCCGCTGGTACCTTTGCTGTGGCAGCAAAAGCTGGATGTTTGTCTTTTTTGCTCCGGAGGTTGCCGAAAGCAAAAATAGGTTCTTTTGAGGATGGAGTCCGCAGGAAAGCAGAGAGGGCCAAATTGTCTGGGGCATTTGAAAGGGTTCCAGGAGGCAGTGAGAACCAGCATTACTTTTCCCCGCTGGCACCTTTGCTGTGGCAGCAAAAGCTGGACGTTTGTCTTTTTTGCTCCGGAGGCTGCCGAAAGCAAAAATAGGTTCTTTTGAGGATGGAGTCCGCAGGAAAGCAGAGAGGGCCAAATTGTCTGTGGCATTTGAAAGGGTTCCAGGAGGCAGTGAGAACCAGCATTACTTTTCCCCGCTGGCACCTTTGCTGTGGCAGCAAAAGCTGGACGTTTGTCTTTTTACCACCGGAGGGCGCCGAAAGCGAAAACAGGTGCTTTTGATGATGGAGTCCGCAGGAAAGCAGAGAGGGCCAAATTGTCTTTGGCATTTAAAGAGGTTCCAGGAGGCAGTGAGGACCAGCATTACTTTTCCCCGCTGGCACCTTTGCTGCGGCAGCAAAAGCTGGACGTTTGTCTTTTTACCACCGGAGGGCGCCGAAAGTGAAAAAAGGCGCTTTTGAGGATAGAGTCCGCAGGAAAGCAGAGAGGGCCAAATTGTCTGGGGCATTTGAAAGGGTTCCAGGAGGCAGTGAGAACCAGCATTACTTTTCCCCGCTGGCACCTTTGCTGTGGCAGCAAAATCTGGACGTTTGTCTTTTTTGCTCCGGAGGCTGCGGAAAGCGAAAACAGCTGCTTTTGAGGATGGAGTCCGCAGCAAAGCAGAGAGGGCCAAATTGTCTGTGAGATTTGAAAGGGTTCCAGGAGGCAGTGAGAACCAGCATTACTTTTCCTCGCTGGCACCTTTGTTGTGGCAGCAAAAGCTGGACGTTTGTCTTTTTTGCTCCGGAGGCTGCCGAAAGCGAAAACAGGTGCTTTTGAGGATGGAGTCCGCAGGAAAGCAGAGAGGGCCAAATTGTCTGTGGCATTTGAAAGGGTTCCAGGAGGCAGTGAGAACCAGCATTACTTTTCCCCGCTGGCACCTTTGCTGTGGCAGCAAAAGCTGGACGTTTGTCTTTTTTGCTCCGGAGGGCGCCGAAAGCAAAAATAGGTGCTTTTGAGGATGGAGTTCGCAGGAAAGCAGAGAGGGCCAAATTCTCTGGGGCATTTGAAGAGGTTCCAGGAGGCAGTGAGAACCAGCATTACTTTTCCCCGCTGGCACCTTTGCTGTGGCAGCAAATGCTGGACGTTTGTCTTTTTTGATCCGGAGGCTGCCGAAAGCGAAAACAGCTGCTTTTGAGGATGGAGTCCGCAGGAAAGCAGAGAGGGCCAAATTGTCTGTGGCATTTGAAAGGGTTCCAGGAGGCAGTGAGAACCAGCATTACTTTTCCCCGCTGGCACCTTTGCTGTGGCAGCAAAAGCTGGACGTTTGTCTTTTTACCACCGGAGGGCGCCGAAAGCGAAAACAGGTGCTTTTGATGATGGAGTCCGCAGGAAAGCAGAGAGGGCCAAATTGTCTTTGGCATTTGAAGAGGTTCCAGGAGGCAGTGAGGACCAGCATTACTTTTCCCCGCTGGCACCTTTGCTGCGGCAGCAAAAGCTGGACGTTTGTCTTTTTACCACCGGAGGGCGCCGAAAGTGAAAAAAGGCGCTTTTGAGGATAGAGTCCGCAGGAAAGCAGAGAGGGCCAAATTGTCTGGGGCATTTGAAAGGGTTCCAGGAGGCAGTGAGAACCAGCATTACTTTTCCCCGCTGGCACCTTTGCTGTGGCAGCAAAATCTGGACGTTTGTCTTTTTTGCTCCGGAGGCTGCGGAAAGCGAAAACAGCTGCTTTTGAGGATGGAGTCCGCAGCAAAGCAGAGAGGGCCAAATTGTCTGTGAGATTTGAAAGGGTTCCAGGAGGCAGTGAGAACCAGCATTACTTTTCCCCGCTGGCACCTTTGTTGTGGCAGCAAAAGCTGGACGTTTGTCTTTTTTGCTCCGGAGGCTGCCGAAAGCGAAAACAGGTGCTTTTGAGGATGGAGTCCGCAGGAAAGCAGAGAGGGCCAAATTGTCTGTGGCATTTGAAAGGGTTCCAGGAGGCAGTGAGAACCAGCATTACTTTTCCCCGCTGGCACCTTTGCTGTGGCAGCAAAAGCTGGACGTTTGTCTTTTTTGCTCCGGAGGCTGCCGAAAGCGAAAACAGGTGCTTTTGAGGATGGAGTCCGCAGGAAAGCAGAGAGGGCCAAATTGTCTGGGGCATTTGAAAGGGTTCCAGGAGGCAGTGAGAACCAGCATTACTTTTCCCCGCTGGCACCTTTGCTGTGGCAGCAAAAGCTGGACGTTTGTCTTTTTACCACCGGAGGGCGCCGAAAGCGAAAACAGGTGCTTTTGAGGATGGAGTCCGCAGGAAAGCAGAGAGGGCCAAATTGTCTTTGGCATTTAAAGAGGTTCCAGGAGGCAGTGAGGACCAGCATTACTTTTCCCCGCTGGCACCTTTGCTGCGGCAGCAAAAGCTGGACGTTTGTCTTTTTACCACCGGAGGGCGCCGAAAGTGAAAAAAGGCGCTTTTGAGGATAGAGTCCGCAGGAAAGCAGAGAGGGCCAAATTGTCTGGGGCATTTGAAAGGGTTCCAGGAGGCAGTGAGAACCAGCATTACTTTTCCCCGCTGGCACCTTTGCTGTGGCAGCAAAAGCTGGACGTTTGTCTTTTTTGCTCCGGAGGCTGCCGAAAGCGAAAACAGGTGCTTTTGAGGATGGAGTCCGCAGGAAAGCAGAGAGAGCCAAATTGTCTGTGGCATTTGAAAGGGTTCCAGGAGGCAGTGAGAACCAGCATTACTTTTCCCCGCTGGCACCTTTGCTGTGGCAGCAAAAGCTGGACGTTTGTCTTTTTTGCTCCGGAGGCTGCCGAAAGCGAAAACAGGTGCTTTTGATGATGGAGTCCGCAGGAAAGCAGAGAGGGCCAAATTGTCTGGGGCATTTGAAAGGGTTCCAGGAGGCAGTGAGAACCAGCATTACTTTTCCCCGCTGGCACCTTTGCTGTGGCAGCAAAAGCTGGACGTTTGTCTTTTTTGCTCCGGAGGCTGCCGAAAGCGAAAACAGGTGCTTTTGAGGATGGAGTCCGCAGGAAAGCAGAGAGGGCCAAATTGTCTGTGGCATTTGAAAGGGTTCCAGGAGGCAGTGAGAACCAGCATTACTTTTCCCCGCTGGCACCTTTGCTGTGGCAGCAAAAGCTGGACGTTTGTCTTTTTTGCTCCGGAGGCTGCCGAAAGCGAAAACAGGTGCTTTTGAGGATGGAGTCCGCAGGAAAGCAGAGAGGGCCAAATTGTCTTTGGCATTTAAAGAGGTTCCAGGAGGCAGTGAGGACCAGCATTACTTTTCCCCGCTGGCACCTTTGCTGCGGCAGCAAAAGCTGGACGTTTGTCTTTTTACCACCGGAGGGCGCCGAAATTGAAAAAAGGCGCTTTTGAGGATAGAGTCCGCAGGAAAGCAGAGAGGGCCAAATTGTCTGGGGCATTTGAAAGGGTTCCAGGAGGCAGTGAGAACCAGCATTACTTTTCCCCGCTGGCACCTTTGCTGTGGCAGCAAAATCTGGACGTTTGTCTTTTTTGCTCCGGAGGCTGCGGAAAGCGAAAACAGCTACTTTTGAGGATGGAGTCCGCAGCAAAGCAGAGAGGGCCAAATTGTCTGGGGCATTTGAAAGGGTTCCAGGAGGCAGTGAGAACCAGCATTACTTTTCCCCGCTGGCACCTTTGCTGTGGCAGCAAAAGCTGGACGTTTGTCTTTTTTGCTCCGGAGGCTGCCGAAAGCGAAAACAGGTGCTTTTGAGGATGGAGTCCGCAGGAAAGCAGAGAGAGCCAAATTGTCTGTGGCATTTGAAAGGGTTCCAGGAGGCAGTGAGAACCAGCATTACTTTTCCCCGCTGGCACCTTTGCTGTGGCAGCAAAAGCTGGACGTTTGTCTTTTTTGCTCCGGAGGCTGCCGAAAGCGAAAACAGGTGCTTTTGAGGATGGAGTCCGCAGGAAAGCAGAGAGGGCCAAATTGTCTGGGGCATTTGAAAGGGTTCCAGGAGGCAGTGAGAACCAGCATTACTTTTCCCCGCTGGCACTTTTGTTGTGGCAGCAAAAGCTGGACGTTTGTCTTTTTTGCTCCGGAGGCTGCCGAAAGCGAAAACAGGTGCTTTTGAGGATGGAGTCCGCAGGAAAGCAGAGAGGGCCAAATTGTCTGTGGCATTTGAAAGGGTTCCAGGAGGCAGTGAGAACCAGCATTACTTTTCCCCGCTGGCACCTTTGCTGTGGCAGCAAAAGCTGGACGTTTGTCTTTTTTGCTCCGGAGGCTGCCGAAAGCGAAAACAGGTGCTTTTGATGATGGAGTCCGCAGGAAAGCAGAGAGGGCCAAATTGTCTTTGGCATTTAAAGAGGTTCCAGGAGGCAGTGAGGACCAGCATTACTTTTCCCCTCTGGCACCTTTGCTGCGGCAGCAAAAGCTGGACGTTTGTCTTTTTACCACCGGAGGGCGCCGAAAGTGAAAAAAGGCTCTTTTGAGGATAGAGTCCGCAGGAAAGCAGAGAGGGCCAAATTGTCTGTGGCATTTGAAAGGGTTCCAGGAGGCAGTGAGAACCAGCATTACTTTTCCCCGCTAGCACCTTTGCTGTGGCAGCAAAAGCTGGACGTTTGTCTTTTTTGCTCCGGAGGCTGCCGAAAGCGAAAACAGGTGCTTTTGAGGATGGAGTCCGCAGGAAAGCAGAGAGGGCCAAATTGTCTGTGGCATTTGAAGAGGTTCCAGGAGGCAGTGAGAACCAGCATTACTTTTCCCCGCTGGTACCTTTGCTGTGGCAGCAAAAGCTGGATGTTTGTCTTTTTTGCTCCGGAGGTTGCCGAAAGCAAAAATAGGTTCTTTTGAGGATGGAGTCCGCAGGAAAGCAGAGAGGGCCAAATTGTCTGGGGCATTTGAAAGGGTTCCAGGAGGCAGTGAGAACCAGCATTACTTTTCCCCGCTGGCACCTTTGCTGTGGCAGCAAAAGCTGGACGTTTGTCTTTTTTGCTCCGGAGGCTGCCGAAAGCAAAAATAGGTTCTTTTGAGGATGGAGTCCGCAGGAAAGCAGAGAGGGCCAAATTGTCTGTGGCATTTGAAAGGGTTCCAGGAGGCAGTGAGAACCAGCATTACTTTTCCCCGCTGGCACCTTTGCTGTGGCAGCAAAAGCTGGACGTTTGTCTTTTTACCACCGGAGGGCGCCGAAAGCGAAAACAGGTGCTTTTGATGATGGAGTCCGCAGGAAAGCAGAGAGGGCCAAATTGTCTTTGGCATTTAAAGAGGTTCCAGGAGGCAGTGAGGACCAGCATTACTTTTCCCCGCTGGCACCTTTGCTGCGGCAGCAAAAGCTGGACGTTTGTCTTTTTACCACCGGAGGGCGCCGAAAGTGAAAAAAGGCGCTTTTGAGGATAGAGTCCGCAGGAAAGCAGAGAGGGCCAAATTGTCTGGGGCATTTGAAAGGGTTCCAGGAGGCAGTGAGAACCAGCATTACTTTTCCCCGCTGGCACCTTTGCTGTGGCAGCAAAATCTGGACGTTTGTCTTTTTTGCTCCGGAGGCTGCCGAAAGCGAAAACAGGTTCTTTTGAGGATGGAGTCCGCAGCAAAGCAGAGAGGGCCAAATTGTCTGTGAGATTTGAAAGGGTTCCAGGAGGCAGTGAGAACCAGCATTACTTTTCCCCGCTGGCACCTTTGTTGTGGCAGCAAAAGCTGGACGTTTGTCTTTTTTGCTCCGGAGGCTGCCGAAAGCGAAAACAGGTGCTTTTGAGGATGGAGTCCGCAGGAAAGCAGAGAGGGCCAAATTGTCTTTGGCATTTAAAGAGGTTCCAGGAGGCAGTGAGGACCAGCATTACTTTTCCCCGCTGGCACCTTTGCTGCGGCAGCAAAAGCTGGACGTTTGTCTTTTTACCACCAGAGGGCGCCGAAAGTGAAAAAAGGCGCTTTTGAGGATAGAGTCCGCAGGAAAGCAGAGAGGGCCAAATTGTCTGGGGCATTTGAAAGGGTTCCAGGAGGCAGTGAGAACCAGCATTACTTTTCCCCGCTGGCACCTTTGCTGTGGCAGCAAAAGCTGGACGTTTGTCTTTTTTGCTCCGGAGGCTGCCGAAAGCGAAAACAGCTGCTTTTGAGGATGGAGTCCGCAGGAAAGCAGAGAGGGCCAAATTGTCTGTGGCATTTGAAAGGGTTCCAGGAGGCAGTGAGAACCAGCATTACTTTTCCCCGCTGGCACCTTTGCTGTGGCAGCAAAAGCTGGACGTTTGTCTTTTTTGCTCCGGAGGCTGCCGAAAGCGAAAACAGGTGCTTTTGAGGATGGAGTCCGCAGGAAAGCAGAGAGGGCCAAATTGTCTGTGGCATTTGAAAGGGTTCCAGGAGGCAGTGAGAACCAGCATTACTTTTCCCCGCTGGCACCTTTGCTGTGGCAGCAAAAGCTGGACGTTTGTCTTTTTTGCTCCGGAGGCTGCCGAAAGCGAAAACAGGTGCTTTTGAGGATGGAGTCCGCAGGAAAGCAGAGAGGGCCAAATTGTCTGGGGCATTTGAAAGGGTTCCAGGAGGCAGTGAGAACCAGCATTACTTTTCCCCGCTGGCACCTTTGCTGTGGCAGCAAAAGCTGGACGTTTGTCTTTTTACCACCGGAGGGCGCCGAAAGCGAAAACAGGTGCTTTTGAGGATGGAGTCCGCAGGAAAGCAGAGAGGGCCAAATTGTCTTTGGCATTTAAAGAGGTTCCAGGAGGCAGTGAGGACCAGCATTACTTTTCCCCGCTGGCACCTTTGCTGCGGCAGCAAAAGCTGGACGTTTGTCTTTTTACCACCGGAGGGCGCCGAAAGTGAAAAAAGGTGCTTTTGAGGATAGAGTCCGCAGGAAAGCAGAGAGGGCCAAATTGTCTGGGGCATTTGAAAGGGTTCCAGGAGGCAGTGAGAACCAGCATTACTTTTCCCCGCTGGCACCTTTGCTGTGGCAGCAAAAGCTGGACGTTTGTCTTTTTTGCTCCGGAGGTTGCCGAAAGCGAAAACAGGTGCTTTTGAGGATGGAGTCCGCAGGAAAGCAGAGAGAGCCAAATTGTCTGGGGCATTTGAAAGGGTTCCAGGAGGCAGTGAGAACCAGCATTACTTTTCCCCGCTGGCACCTTTGCTGTGGCAGCAAAAGCTGGACGTTTGTCTTTTTTGCTCCGGAGGCTGCCGAAAGCGAAAACAGGTGCTTTTGATGATGGAGTCCGCAGGAAAGCAGAGAGGGCCAAATTGTCTGGGGCATTTGAAAGGGTTCCAGGAGGCAGTGAGAACCAGCATTACTTTTCCCCGCTGGCACCTTTGCTGTGGCAGCAAAAGCTGGACGTTTGTCTTTTTTGCTCCGGAGGCTGCCGAAAGCGAAAACAGGTGCTTTTGAGGATGGAGTCCGCAGGAAAGCAGAGAGGGCCAAATTGTCTGGGGCATTTGAAAGGGTTCCAGGAGGCAGTGAGAACCAGCATTACTTTTCCCCGCTGGCACCTTTGCTGTGGCAGCAAAAGCTGGACGTTTGTCTTTTTTGCTCCGGAGGCTGCCGAAAGCGAAAACAGGTGCTTTTGAGGATGGAGTTCGCAGGAAAGCAGAGAGGGCCAAATTGTCTTTGGCATTTAAAGAGGTTCCAGGAGGAAGTGAGGACCAGCATTACTTTTCCCCGCTGGCACCTTTGCTGCGGCAGCAAAAGCTGGACGTTTGTCTTTTTACCACCGGAGGGCGCCGAAATTGAAAAAAGGCGCTTTTGAGGATAGAGTCCGCAGGAAAGCAGAGAGGGCCAAATTGTCTGGGGCATTTGAAAGGGTTCCAGGAGGCAGTGAGAACCAGCATTACTTTTCCCCGCTAGCACCTTTGCTGTGGCAGCAAAAGCTGGACGTTTGTCTTTTTTGCTCCGGAGGTTGCCGAAAGCGAAAACAGGTGCTTTTGAGGATGGAGTCCGCAGGAAAGCAGAGAGGGCCAAATTGTCTGTGGCATTTGAAGAGGTTCCAGGAGGCAGTGAGAACCAGCATTACTTTTCCCCGCTGGTACCTTTGCTGTGGCAGCAAAAGCTGGACGTTTGTCTTTTTTGCTCCGGAGGTTGCCGAAAGCAAAAATAGGTTCTTTTGAGGATGGAGTCTGCAGGAAAGCAGAGAGGTCCAAATTGTCTGTGGCATTTGAAAGGGTTCCAGGAGGCAGTGAGAACCAGCATTACTTTTCCCCGCTGGCACCTTTGCTGTGGCAGCAAAAGCTGGACGTTTGTCTTTTTTGCTCCGGAGGCTGCCGAAAGCGAAAACAGGTGCTTTTGAGGATGGAGTCCACAGGAAAGCAGAGAGGGCCAAATTGTCTTTGGCATTTAAAGAGGTTCCAGGAGGCAGTGAGAACCAGCATTACTTTTCCCCGCTGGCACCTTTGCTGCGGCAACAAAAGCTGGACGTTTGTCTTTTTACCACCGGAGGGCGCCGAAAGTGAAAAAAGGCGCTTTTGAGGATAGAGTCCACAGGAAAGCAGAGAGGGCCAAATTGTCTGGGGCATTTGAAAGGGTTCCAGGAGGCAGTGAGAACCACCATTACTTTTCCCCGTTGGCACCTTTGCTGTGGCAGCAAAAGCTGGACGTTTGTCTTTTTTGCTCCGGAGGCTGCCGAAAGTGAAA
The DNA here is from genome assembly GCF_965231255.1 of Vanellus vanellus. Classification (NCBI taxonomy): domain Eukaryota; kingdom Metazoa; phylum Chordata; class Aves; order Charadriiformes; family Charadriidae; genus Vanellus; species Vanellus vanellus. Next base: position 133,812 of record NW_028128037.1, read on the forward strand.
ACAGGTGCTTTTGAGGATGGAGTCCACAGGAAAGCAGAGAGGGCCAAATTGTCTGGGGCATTTGAAAGGGTTCCAGGAGGCAGTGAGAACCAGCATTACTTTTCCCCGCTGGCACCTTTGCTGTGGCAGCAAAAGCTGGACGTTTGTCTTTTTTGCTCCGGAGGCTGCCGAAAGCGAAAACAGGTGCTTTTGAGGATGGAGTCCGCAGGAAAGCAGAGAGGGCCAAATTGTCTGTAACATTTGAAAGGGTTCCAGGAGGCAGTGAGAACCAGCATTACTTTTCCCCGCTGGCACCTTTGCTGTGGCAGCAAAAGCTGGACGTTTGTCTTTTTTGCTCCGGAGGCTGCCGAAAGCGAAAACAGGTGCTTTTGAGGATGGAGTCCGCAGGAAAGCAGAGAGGGCCAAATTGTCTTTGGCATTTAAAGAGGTTCCAGGAGGCAGTGAGGACCAGCATTACTTTTCCCCGCTGGCACCTTTGCTGCGGCAGCAAAAGCTGGACGTTTGTCTTTTTACCACCGGAGGGCGCCGAAATTGAAAAAAGGCGCTTTTGAGGATAGAGTCCGCAGGAAAGCAGAGAGGGCCAAATTGTCTGGGGCATTTGAAAGGGTTCCAGGAGGCAGTGAGAACCAGCATTACTTTTCCCCGCTGGCACCTTTGCTGTGGCAGCAAAATCTGGACGTTTGTCTTTTTTGCTCCGGAGGCTGCGGAAAGCGAAAACAGCTACTTTTGAGGATGGAGTCCGCAGCAAAGCAGAGAGGGCCAAATTGTCTGGGGCATTTGAAAGGGTTCCAGGAGGCAGTGAGAACCAGCATTACTTTTCCCCGCTGGCACCTTTGCTGTGGCAGCAAAAGCTGGACGTTTGTCTTTTTTGCTCCGGAGGCTGCCGAAAGCGAAAACAGGTGCTTTTGAGGATGGAGTCCGCAGGAAAGCAGAGAGAGCCAAATTGTCTGTGGCATTTGAAAGGGTTCCAGGAGGCAGTGAGAACCAGCATTACTTTTCCCCGCTGGCACCTTTGCTGTGGCAGCAAAAGCTGGACGTTTGTCTTTTTTGCTCCGGAGGCTGCCGAAAGCGAAAACAGGTGCTTTTGAGGATGGAGTCCGCAGGAAAGCAGAGAGGGCCAAATTGTCTGTGGCATTTGAAAGGGTTCCAGGAGGCAGTGAGAACCAGCATTACTTTTCCCCGCTGGCACTTTTGTTGTGGCAGCAAAAGCTGGACGTTTGTCTTTTTTGCTCCGGAGGCTTCCGAAAGCGAAAACAGGTGCTTTTGAGGATGGAGTCCGCAGGAAAGCAGAGAGGGCCAAATTGTCTGTGGCATTTGAAAGGGTTCCAGGAGGCAGTGAGAACCAGCATTACTTTTCCCCGCTGGCACCTTTGCTGTGGCAGCAAAAGCTGGACGTTTGTCTTTTTTGCTCCGGAGGCTGCCGAAAGCGAAAACAGGTGCTTTTGATGATGGAGTCCGCAGGAAAGCAGAGAGGGCCAAATTGTCTTTGGCATTTAAAGAGGTTCCAGGAGGCAGTGAGGACCAGCATTACTTTTCCCCTCTGGCACCTTTGCTGCGGCAGCAAAAGCTGGACGTTTGTCTTTTTACCACCGGAGGGCGCCGAAAGTGAAAAAAGGCTCTTTTGAGGATAGAGTCCGCAGGAAAGCAGAGAGGGCCAAATTGTCTGTGGCATTTGAAAGGGTTCCAGGAGGCAGTGAGAACCAGCATTACTTTTCCCCGCTAGCACCTTTGCTGTGGCAGCAAAAGCTGGACGTTTGTCTTTTTTGCTCCGGAGGCTGCCGAAAGCGAAAACAGGTGCTTTTGAGGATGGAGTCCGCAGGAAAGCAGAGAGGGCCAAATTGTCTGTGGCATTTGAAGAGGTTCCAGGAGGCAGTGAGAACCAGCATTACTTTTCCCCGCTGGTACCTTTGCTGTGGCAGCAAAAGCTGGATGTTTGTCTTTTTTGCTCCGGAGGTTGCCGAAAGCAAAAATAGGTTCTTTTGAGGATGGAGTCCGCAGGAAAGCAGAGAGGGCCAAATTGTCTGGGGCATTTGAAGAGGTTCCAGGAGGCAGTGAGAACCAGCATTACTTTTCCCCGCTGGCACCTTTGCTGTGGCAGCAAAAGCTGGACGTTTGTCTTTTTTGCTCCGGAGGCTGCCGAAAGCGAAAATAGGTTCTTTTGAGGATGGAGTCCGCAGGAAAGCAGAGAGGGCCAAATTGTCTGTGGCATTTGAAAGGGTTCCAGGAGGCAGTGAGAACCAGCATTACTTTTCCCCGCTGGCACCTTTGCTGTGGCAGCAAAAGCTGGACGTTTGTCTTTTTACCACCGGAGGGCGCCGAAAGCGAAAACAGGTGCTTTTGATGATGGAGTCCGCAGGAAAGCAGAGAGGGCCAAATTGTCTTTGGCATTTAAAGAGGTTCCAGGAGGCAGTGAGGACCAGCATTACTTTTCCCCGCTGGCACCTTTGCTGCGGCAGCAAAAGCTGGACGTTTGTCTTTTTACCACCGGAGGGCGCCGAAAGTGAAAAAAGGCGCTTTTGAGGATAGAGTCCGCAGGAAAGCAGAGAGGGCCAAATTGTCTGGGGCATTTGAAAGGGTTCCAGGAGGCAGTGAGAACCAGCATTACTTTTCCCCGCTGGCACCTTTGCTGTGGCAGCAAAATCTGGACGTTTGTCTTTTTTGCTCCGGAGGCTGCGGAAAGCGAAAACAGCTGCTTTTGAGGATGGAGTCCGCAGCAAAGCAGAGAGGGCCAAATTGTCTGTGAGATTTGAAAGGGTTCCAGGAGGCAGTGAGAACCAGCATTACTTTTCCCCGCTGCCACCTTTGTTGTGGCAGCAAAAGCTGGACGTTTGTCTTTTTTGCTCCGGAGGCTGCCGAAAGCGAAAACAGGTGCTTTTGAGGATGGAGTCCGCAGGAAAGCAGAGAGGGCCAAATTGTCTGTGGCATTTGAAAGGGTTCCAGGAGGCAGTGAGAACCAGCATTACTTTTCCCCGCTGGCACCTTTGCTGTGGCAGCAAAAGCTGGACGTTTGTCTTTTTTGCTCCGGAGGCTGCCGAAAGCGAAAACAGGTGCTTTTGAGGATGGAGTCCGCAGGAAAGCAGAGAGGGCCAAATTGTCTGTGGCATTTGAAGAGGTTCCAGGAGGCAGTGAGGACCAGCATTACTTTTCCCCGCTGGCACCTTTGCTGCGGCAGCAAAAGCTGGACGTTTGTCTTTTTACCACCGGAGGGCGCCGAAAGTGAAAAAAGGCGCTTTTGAGGATAGAGTCCGCAGGAAAGCAGAGAGGGCCAAATTGTCTGGGGCATTTGAAAGGGTTCCAGGAGGCAGTGAGAACCAGCATTACTTTTCCCCGCTGGCACCTTTGCTGTGGCAGCAAAAGCTGGACGTTTGTCTTTTTTGCTCCGGAGGCTGCCGAAAGCGAAAACAGGTGCTTTTGAGGATGGAGTCCGCAGGAAAGCAGAGAGAGCCAAATTGTCTGTGGCATTTGAAAGGGTTCCAGGAGGCAGTGAGAACCAGCATTACTTTTCCCCGCTGGCACCTTTGCTGTGGCAGCAAAAGCTGGACGTTTGTCTTTTTTGCTCCGGAGGCTGCCGAAAGCGAAAACAGGTGCTTTTGATGATGGAGTCCGCAGGAAAGCAGAGAGGGCCAAATTGTCTGGGGCATTTGAAAGGGTTCCAGGAGGCAGTGAGAACCACCATTACTTTTCCCCGCTGGCACCTTTGCTGTGGCAGCAAAAGCTGGACGTTTGTCTTTTTTGCTCCGGAGGCTGCCGAAAGCGAAAACAGGTGCTTTTGAGGATGGAGTCCGCAGGAAAGCAGAGAGGGCCAAATTGTCTGTGGCATTTGAAAGGGTTCCAGGAGGCAGTGAGAACCAGCATTACTTTTCCCCGCTGGCACCTTTGCTGTGGCAGCAAAAGCTGGACGTTTGTCTTTTTTGCTCCGGAGGCTGCCGAAAGCGAAAACAGGTGCTTTTGAGGATGGAGTCCGCAGGAAAGCAGAGAGGGCCAAATTGTCTTTGGCATTTAAAGAGGTTCCAGGAGGCAGTGAGGACCAGCATTACTTTTCCCCGCTGGCACCTTTGCTGCGGCAGCAAAAGCTGGACGTTTGTCTTTTTACCACCGGAGGGCGCCGAAAGTGAAAAAAGGCGCTTTTGAGGATAGAGTCCGCAGGAAAGCAGAGAGGGCCAAATTGTCTGGGGCATTTGAAAGGGTTCCAGGAGGCAGTGAGAACCAGCATTACTTTTCCCCGCTGGCACCTTTGCTGTGGCAGCAAAAGCTGGACGTTTGTCTTTTTTGCTCCGGAGGCTGCCGAAAGCGAAAACAGGTGCTTTTGAGGATGGAGTCCGCAGGAAAGCAGAGAGAGCCAAATTGTCTGTGGCATTTGAAAGGGTTCCAGGAGGCAGTGAGAACCAGCATTACTTTTCCCCGCTGGCACATTTGCTGTGGCAGCAAAAGCTGGACGTTTGTCTTTTTTGCTCCGGAGGCTGCCGAAAGCGAAAACAGGTGCTTTTGATGATGGAGTCCGCAGGAAAGCAGAGAGGGCCAAATTGTCTGTGGCATTTGAAAGGGTTCCAGGAGGCAGTGAGAACCAGCATTACTTTTCCCCGCTGGCACCTTTGCTGTGGCAGCAAAAGCTGGACGTTTGTCTTTTTTGCTCCGGAGGCTGCCGAAAGCGAAAACAGGTGCTTTTGAGGATGGAGTCCGCAGGAAAGCAGAGAGGGCCAAATTGTCTGGGGCATTTGAAAGGGTTCCAGGAGGCAGTGAGAACCAGCATTACTTTTCCCCGCTGGCACCTTTGCTGTGGCAGCAAAAGCTGGACGTTTGTCTTTTTTGCTCCGGAGGCTGCCGAAAGCGAAAACAGGTGCTTTTGAGGATGGAGTTCGCAGGAAAGCAGAGAGGGCCAAATTGTCTTTGGCATTTAAAGAGGTTCCAGGAGGAAGTGAGGACCAGCATTACTTTTCCCCGCTGGCACGTTTGCTGCGGCAGCAAAAGCTGGACGTTTGTCTTTTTACCACCGGAGGGCGCCGAAATTGAAAAAAGGCGCTTTTGAGGATAGAGTCCGCAGGAAAGCAGAGAGGGCCAAATTGTCTGGGGCATTTGAAAGGGTTCCAGGAGGCAGTGAGAACCAGCATTACTTTTCCCCGCTAGCACCTTTGCTGTGGCAGCAAAAGCTGGACGTTTGTCTTTTTTGCTCCGGAGGTTGCCGAAAGCGAAAACAGGTGCTTTTGAGGATGGAGTCCGCAGGAAAGCAGAGAGGGCCAAATTGTCTGTGGCATTTGAAGAGGTTCCAGGAGGCAGTGAGAACCAGCATTACTTTTCCCCGCTGGTACCTTTGCTGTGGCAGCAAAAGCTGGACGTTTGTCTTTTTTGCTCCGGAGGTTGCCGAAAGCAAAAATAGGTTCTTTTGAGGATGGAGTCAGCAGGAAAGCAGAGAGGTCCAAATTGTCTGTGGCATTTGAAAGGGTTCCAGGAGGCAGTGAGAACCAGCATTACTTTTCCCCGCTGGCACCTTTGCTGTGGCAGCAAAAGCTGGACGTTTGTCTTTTTACCACCGGAGGGCGCCGAAATTGAAAAAAGGCGCTTTTGAGGATAGAGTCCGCAGGAAAGCAGAGAGGGCCAAATTGTCTGGGGCATTTGAAAGGGTTCCAGGAGGCAGTGAGAACCAGCATTACTTTTCCCCGCTGGCACCTTTGCTGTGGCAGCAAAAGCTGGACGTTTGTCTTTTTTGCTCCGGAGGTTGCCAAAAGCGAAAACAGGTGCTTTTGAGGATAGAGTCCGCAGGAAAGCAGAGAGGGCCAAATTGTCTGTGGCATTTGAAAGGGTTCCAGGAGGCAGTGAGAACCAGCATTACTTTTCCCCGCTGGCACCTTTGCTGTGGCAGCAAAAGCTGGACGTTTGTCTTTTTTGCTCCGGAGGCTGGCGAAAGCGAAAACAGGTGCTTTTGAGGATGGAGTCCGCAGGAAAGCAGAGAGGGCCAAATTGTCTGTGGCATTTGAAAGGGTTCCAGGAGGCAGTGAGAACCAGCATCACTTTTCCCCGCTGGCACCTTTGCTGTGGCAGCAAAAGCTGGACGTTTGTCTTTTTACCACCGGAGGGCGCCGAAAGTGAAAAAAGGCGCTTTTGAGGATAGAGTCCGCAGGAAAGCAGAGAGGGCCAAATTGTCTGTGGCATTTGAAAGGGTTCCAGGAGGCAGTGAGAACCAGCATTACTTTTCCCCGCTGGCACCTTTGCTGTGGCAGCAAAAGCTGGACGTTTGTCTTTTTTGCTCCGGAGGCTGCCGAAAGCGAAAACAGGTGCTTTTGAGGATGGAGTCCGCAGGAAAGCAGAGAGGGCCAAATTGTCTTTGGCATTTAAAGAGGTTCCAGGAGGCAGTGAGGACCAGCATTACTTTTCCCCGCTGGCACCTTTGCTGCGGCAGCAAAAGCTGGACGTTTGTCTTTTTACCACCGGAGGGCGCCGAAAGTGAAAAAAGGCGCTTTTGAGGATAGAGTCCGCAGGAAAGCAGAGAGGGCCAAATTGTCTGTGGCATTTGAAAGGGTTCCAGGAGGCAGTGAGAACCAGCATTACTTTTCCCCGCTGGCACCTTTGCTGTGGCAGCAAAAGCTGGACGTTTGTCTTTTTTGCTCCGGAGGCTGCCGAAAGCGAAAACAGGTTCTTTTGAGGATGGAGTCCGCAGGAAAGCAGAGAGGGCCAAATTGTCTGTGGCATTTGAAAGGGTTCCAGGAGGCAGTGAGAACCAGCATTACTTTTCCCCGCTGGCACCTTTGCTGTGGCAGCAAAAGCTGGACGTTTGTCTTTTTTGCAATGGAGGCTGCCGAAAGCGAAAACAGGTGCTTTTGAGGATGGAGTCCGCAGGAAAGCAGAGAGGGCCAAATTGTCTGTGGCATTTGAAAGGGTTCCAGGAGGCAGTGAGAACCAGCATTACTTTTCCCCGCTGGCACCTTTGTTGTGGCAGCAAAAGCTGGACGTTTGTCTTTTTTGCTCCAGAGGTTGCCAAAAGCGAAAACAGGTGCTTTTGAGGATGGAGTCCGCAGGAAAGCAGAGAGGGCCAAATTGTCTGTGGCATTTGAAAGGGTTCCAGGAGGCAGTGAGAACCAGCATTACTTTTCCCCGTTGGCACCTTTGCTGTGACAGCAAAAGCTGGACGTTTGTCTTTTTTGCTCCGGAGGCTGCCGAAAGCGAAAATAGGTTCTTTTGAGGATGGAGTCCGCAGGAAAGCAGAGAGGGCCAAATTGTCTGTGGCATTTGAAAGGGTTCCAGGAGGCAGTGAGAACCAGCATTACTTTTCCCCGCTGGCACCTTTGCTGTGGCAGCAAAAGCTGGACGTTTGTCTTTTTTGCTCCGGAGGCTGCCGAAAGCGAAAACAGGTGCTTTTGAGGATGGAGTCCGCAGGAAAGCAGAGAGGGCCAAATTGTCTGGGGCATTTGAAGAGGTTCCACGAGGCACTGAGAACCAGCATTACTTTTCCCCGCTGGCACCTTTGCTGCGGCAGCAAAAGCTGGACGTTTGTCTTTTTACCACCGGAGGGCGCCGAAAGTGAAAAAAGGCGCTTTTGAGGATAGAGTCCGCAGGAAAGCAGAGAGGGCCAAATTGTCTGGGGCATTTGAAAGGGTTCCAGGAGGCAGTGAGAACCAGCATTACTTTTCCCCGCTGGCACCTTTGCTGTGGCAGCAAAAGCTGGATGTTTGTCTTTTTTGCTCCGGAGGCTGCCGAAAGCGAAAATAGGTTCTTTTGAGGATGGAGTCCGCAGGAAAGCAGAGAGGGCCAAATTGTCTGGGGCATTTGAAAGGGTTCCAGGATGCAGTGAGAACCAGCATTACTTTTCCCCGCTGGCACCTTTGCTGTGGCAGCAAAAGCTGGACGTTTGTCTTTTTTGCTCCGGAGGCTGCCGAAAGCGAAAACAGGTGCTTTTGATGATGGAGTCCGCAGGAAAGCAGAGAGGGCCAAATTGTCTTTGGCATTTAAAGAGGTTCCAGGAGGCAGTGAGAACCAGCATTACTTTTCCCCGCTGGCACCTTTGCTGCGGCAGCAAAAGCTGGACGTTTGTCTTTTTACCACCGGAGGGCGCCGAAAGTGAAAAAAGGCGCTTTTGAGGATAGAGTCCGCAGGAAAGCAGAGAGGGCCAAATTGTCTGGGGCATTTGAAAGGGTTCCAGGAGGCAGTGAGAACCACCATTACTTTTCCCCGTTGGCACCTTTGCTGTGGCAGCAAAAGCTGGACGTTTGTCTTTTTTGCTCCGGAGGCTGCCGAAAGCGAAAACAGGTGCTTTTGAGGATGGAGTCCACAGGAAAGCAGAGAGGGCCAAATTGTCTGTGGCATTTGAAAGGGTTCCAGGAGGCAGTGAGAACCAGCATTACTTTTCCCCGCTGGCACCTTTGCTGTGGCAGCAAAAGCTGGACGTTTGTCTTTTTTGCTCCGGAGGTTGCCGAAAGCGAAAACAGGTGCTTTTGAGGATGGAGTCCGCAGGAAAGCAGAGAGGGCCAAATTGTCTGTGGCATTTGAAAGGGTTCCAGGAGGCAGTGAGAACCAGCATCACTTTTCCCCGCTGGCACCTTTGCTGTGGCAGCAAAAGCTGGACGTTTGTCTTTTTTGCTCCGGAGGCTGCCGAAAGCGAAAACAGGTGCTTTTGATGATGGAGTCCGCAGGAAAGCAGAGAGGGCCAAATTGTCTTTGGCATTTAAAGAGGTTCCAGGAGGCAGTGAGAACCAGCATTACTTTTCCCCGCTGGCACCTTTGCTGCGGCAGCAAAAGCTGGACGTTTGTCTTTTTACCACCGGAGGGCGCCGAAAGTGAAAAAAGGCGCTTTTGAGGATAGAGTCCGCAGGAAAGCAGAGAGGGCCAAATTGTCTGGGGCATTTGAAAGGGTTCCAGGAGGCAGTGAGAACCAGCATTACTTTTCCCCGTTGGCACCTTTGCTGTGGCAGCAAAAGCTGGACGTTTGTCTTTTTTGCTCCGGAGGCTGCCGAAAGCGAAAACAGGTGCTTTTGAGGATGGAGTCCACAGGAAAGCAGAGAGGGCCAAATTGTCTGTGGCATTTGAAAGGGTTCCAGGAGGCAGTGAGAACCAGCATTACTTTTCCCCGCTGGCACCTTTGCTGTGGCAGCAAAAGCTGGACGTTTGTCTTTTTTGCTCCGGAGGTTGCCAAAAGCGAAAACAGGTGCTTTTGAGGATAGAGTCCGCAGGAAAGCAGAGAGGGCCAAATTGTCTGTGGCATTTGAAAGGGTTCCAGGAGGCAGTGAGAACCAGCATTACTTTTCCCCGTTGGCACCTTTGCTGTGGCAGCAAAAGCTGTACGTTTGTCTTTTTTGCTCCGGAGGCTGCCGAAAGCGAAAACAGGTGCTTTTGAGGATGGAGTCCGCAGGAAAGCAGAGAGGGCCAAATTGTCTGTGGCATTTGAAAGGGTTCCAGGAGGCAGTGAGAACCAGCATCACTTTTCCCCGCTGGCACCTTTGCTGTGGCAGCAAAAGCTGGACGTTTGTCTTTTTACCACCGGAGGGCGCCGAAAGTGAAAAAAGGCGCTTTTGAGGATAGAGTCCGCAGGAAAGCAGAGAGGGCCAAATTGTCTGGGGCATTTGAAAGGGTTCCAGGAGGCAGTGAGAACCAGCATTACTTTTCCCCGCTGGCACCTTTGCTGTGGCAGCAAAAGCTGGACGTTTGTCTTTTTTGCTCCGGAGGCTGCCGAAAGCGAAAACAGGTGCTTTTGATGATGGAGTCCGCAGGAAAGCAGAGAGGGCCAAATTGTCTGTGGCATTTAAAGAGGTTCCAGGAGGCAGTGAGGACCAGCATTACTTTTCCCTGCTGGCACCTTTGCTGTGGCAGCAAAAGCTGGACGTTTGTCTTTTTACCACCGGAGGGCGCCGAAAGTGAAAAAAGGCGCTTTTGAGGATAGAGTCCGCAGGAAAGCAGAGAGGGCCAAATTGTCTGTGGCATTTGAAAGGGTTCCAGGAGGCAGTGAGAACCAGCATTACTTTTCCCCGCTGGCACCTTTGCTGTGGCAGCAAAAGCTGGACGTTTGTCTTTTTTGCTCCGGAGGCTGCCGAAAGCGAAAACAGGTTCTTTTGAGGATGGAGTCCGCAGGAAAGCAGAGAGGGCCAAATTGTCTGTGGCATTTGAAAGGGTTCCAGGAGGCAGTGAGAACCAGCATTACTTTTCCCCGCTGGCACCTTTGCTGTGGCAGCAAAAGCTGGACGTTTGTCTTTTTTGCAATGGAGGCTGCCGAAAGCGAAAACAGGTGCTTTTGAGGATGGAGTCCGCAGGAAAGCAGAGAGGGCGAAATTGTCTGTGGCATTTGAAAGGGTTCCAGGAGGCAGTGAGAACCAGCATTACTTTTCCCCGCTGGCACCTTTGCTGTGGCAGCAAAAGCTGGACGTTTGTCTTTTTTGCTCCGGAGGCTGCCGAAAGTGAAAACAGGTGCTTTTTAGGATGGAGTCCGCAGGAAAGCAGAGAGGGCCAAATTGTCTGGGGCATTTGAAAGGGTTCCAGGAGGCAGTGAGAACCAGCATTACTTTTCCCCGCTGGCACCTTTGTTGTGGCAGCAAAAGCTGGACGTTTGTCTTCTTTGCTCCAGAGGTTGCCAAAAGCAAAAACAGGTGCTTTTGAGGATGGAGTCCGCAGGAAAGCAGAGAGGGCCAAATTGTCTGTGGCATTTGAAAGGGTTCCAGGAGGCAGTGAGAACCAGCATTACTTTTCCCCGCTGGCACCTTTGCTGTGGCAGCAAAAGCTGGACGTTTGTCTTTTTTGCTCCGGAGGCTGCCGAAAGCGAAAATAGGTTCTTTTGAGGATGGAGTCCGCAGGAAAGCAGAGAGGGCCAAATTGTCTGTGGCATTTGAAAGGGTTCCAGGAGGCAGTGAGAACCAGCATCACTTTTCCCCGCTGGCAACTTTGCTGTGGCAGCAAAAGCTGGACGTTTGTCTTTTTACCACCGGAGGGCGCCGAAAGTGAAAAAAGGCGCTTTTGAGGATAGAGTCCGCAGGAAAGCAGAGAGGGCCAAATTGTCTGTGGCATTTGAAAGGGTTCCAGGAGGCAGTGAGAACCAGCATTACTTTTCCCCGCTGGCACCTTTGCTGTGGCAGCAAAAGCTGGACGTTTGTCTTTTTTGCTCCGGAGGCTGCCGAAAGCGAAAACAGCTGCTTTTGAGGATGGAGTCCGCAGGAAAGCAGAGAGGGCGAAATTGTCTGTGGCATTTGAAAGGGTTCCAGGAGGCAGTGAGAACCAGCATTACTTTTCCCCGCTGGCACCTTTGCTGTGGCAGCAAAAGCTGGACGTTTGTCTTTTTTGCTCCGGAGGCTGCCGAAAGCGAAAACAGGTGCTTTTTAGGATGGAGTCCGCAGGAAAGCAGAGAGGGCCAAATTGTCTTTGGCATTTAAAGAGGTTCCAGGAGGCAGTGAGGACCAGCATTACTTTTCCCCGCTGGCACCTTTGCTGCGGCAGCAAAAGCTGGACGTTTGTCTTTTTACCACCGGAGGGCGCCGAAAGTGAAAAAAGGCGCTTTTGAGGATACAGTCCGCAGGAAAGCAGAGAGGGCCAAATTGTCTGGGGCATTTGAAAGGGTTCCAGGAGGCAGTGAGAACCAGCATTACTTTTCCCCGCTGGCACCTTTGCTGTGGCAGCAAAAGCTGGACGTTTGTCTTTTTTGCTCCGGAGGCTGCCGAAAGCGAAAACAGGTTCTTTTGAGGATGGAGTCCGCAGGAAAGCAGAGAGGGCCAAATTGTCTGTGGCATTTGAAAGGGTTCCAGGAGGCAGTGAGAACCAGCATTACTTTTCCCCGCTGGCACCTTTGCTGTGGCAGCAAAAGCTGGACGTTTGTCTTTTTTGCTCCGGAGGCTGCCGAAAGCGAAAACAGGTGCTTTTGAGGATGGAGTCCGCAGGAAAGCAGAGAGGGCCAAATTGTCTGTGGCATTTGAAAGGGTTCCAGGAGGCAGTGAGAACCAGCATTACTTTTCCCCGCTGGCACCTTTGCTGTGGCAGCAAAAGCTGGACGTTTGTCTTTTTTGCTCCGGAGGCTGCCGAAAGTGAAAACAGGTGCTTTTTAGGATGGAGTCCTCAGGAAAGCAGAGAGGGCCAAATTGTCTGTGGCATTTGAAAGGGTTCCAGGAGGCAGTGAGAACCAGCATTACTTTTCCCCGCTGGCACCTTTGTTGTGGCAGGAAAAGCTGGACGTTTGTCTTTTTTGCTCCGGAGGCTGCCGAAAGCGAAAACAGGTGCTTTTGAGGATGGAGTCCGCAGGAAAGCAGAGAGGGCCAAATTGTCTGGGGCATTTGAAAGGGTTCCAGGAGGCAGTGAGAACCAGCATTACTTTTCCCCGCTGGCACCTTTGCTGTGGCAGCAAAAGCTGGACGTTTGTCTTTTTTGCTCCGGAGGCTGCCGAAAGCGAAACCAGGTGCTTTTGAGGATGGAGTCCGCAGGAAAGCAGAGAGGGCCAAATTGTCTGTGGCATTTGAAAGGGTTCCAGGAGGCAGTGAGAACCAGCATTACTTTTCCCCGCTGGCACCTTTGCTGTGGCAGCAAAAGCTGGACGTTTGTCTTTTTTGCTCCGGAGGCTGCCGAAAGCGAAAACAGGTGCTTTTGAGGATGGAGTCCGCAGGAAAGCAGAGAGGGCCAAATTGTCTGGGGCATTTGAAAGGGTTCCAGGAGGCAGTGAGAACCAGCATTACTTTTCCCCGCTGGCACCTTTGCTGTGGCAGCAAAAGCTGGACGTTTGTCTTTTTTGCTCCGGAGGTTGCCGAAAGCGAAAACAGGTGCTTTTGAGGATGGAGTCCGCAGGAAAGCAGAGAGGGCCAAATTGTCTGGGGCATTTGAAGAGGTTCCAGGAGGCAGTGAGAACCAGCATTACTTTTCCCCGCTGGCACCTTTGCTGTGGCAGCAAAAGCTGGACGTTTGTCTTTTTTGCTCCGGAGGCTGCCGAATGCGAAAACAGGTGCTTTTGAGGATGGAGTCCGCAGGAAAGCAGAGAGGGCCAAATTGTCTGTGGCATTTGAAAGGGTTCCAGGAGGCAGTGAGAACCAGCATTACTTTTCCCCGCTGGCACCTTTGCTGCGGCAGCAAAAGCTGGACGCTTGTCTTTTTACCACCGGAGGGCGCCGAAAGTGAAAAAAGGCGCTTTTGAGGATAGAGACCGCAGGAAAGCAGAGAGGGCCAAATTGTCTGGGGCATTTGAAAGGGTTCCAGGAGGCAGTGAGGACCAGCATTACTTTTCCCCGCTGGCACCTTTGCTGTGGCAGCAAAAGCTGGACGTTTGTCTTTTTTGCTCCGGAGGCTGCCGAAAGCGAAAACAGGTGCTTTTGAGGATGGAGTCCGCAGGAAAGCAGAGAGGGCCAAATTGTCTGGGGCATTTGAAAGGGTTCCAGGAGGCAGTGAGAACCAGCATTACTTTTCCCCGCTGGCACCTTTGCTGTGGCAGCAAAAGCTGGACGTTTGTCTTTTTTGCAATGGAGGCTGCCGAAAGCGAAAACAGGTGCTTTTGAGGATGGAGTCCGCAGGAAAGCAGAGAGGGCCAAATTGTCTGTGGCATTTGAAAGGGTTCCAGGAGGCAGTGAGAACCAGCATTACTTTTCCCCGCTGGCACCTTTGCTGTGGCAGCAAAAGCTGGACGTTTGTCTTTTTTGCTCCGGAGGCTGCCGAAAGTGAAAACAGGTGCTTTTGAGGATGGAGTCCGCAGGAAAGCAGAGAGGGCCAAATTGTCTGTGGCATTTGAAGAGGTTCCAGGAGGCAGTGAGAACCAGCATTACTTTTCCCCGCTGGTACCTTTGCTGTGGCAGCAAAAGCTGGACGTTTGTCTTTTTTGCTCCGGAGGCTGCCGAAAGCGAAAACAGCTGCTTTTGAGGATGGAGTCCGCAGGAAAGCAGAGAGGGCCAAATTGTCTGTGGCATTTGAAAGGGTTCCAGGAGGCAGTGAGAACCAGCATTACTTTTCCCCGCTGGCACCTTTGCTGTGGCAGCAAAAGCTGGACGTTTGTCTTTTTTGCTCCGGAGGCTGCCGAAAGCGAAAACAGGTGCTTTTGAGGATGGAGTCCGCAGGAAAGCAGAGAGGGCCAAATTGTCTTTGGCATTTAAAGAGGTTCCAGGAGGCAGTGAGGACCAGCATTACTTTTCCCCGCTGGCACCTTTGCTGCGGCAGCAAAAGCTGGACGTTTGTCTTTTTACCACCGGAGGGGGCCGAAAGTGAAAAAAGGCGCTTTTGAGGATAGAGTCCGCAGGAAAGCAGAGAGGGCCAAATTGTCTGGGGCATTTGAAAGGGTTCCAGGATGCAGTGAGAACCAGCATTACTTTTCCCCGCTGGCACCTTTGCTGTGGCAGCAAAAGCTGGACGTTTGTCTTTTTTGCTCCGGAGGCTGCCGAAAGCGAAAACAGCTGCTTTTGAGGATGGAGTCCGCAGCAAAGCAGAGAAGGCCAAATTGTCTGTGACATTTGAAAGGGTTCCAGGAGGCAGTGAGAACCAGCATTACTTTTCCCCGCTGGCACCTTTGCTGTGGCTGCAAAAGCTGGACGTTTGTCTTTTTACCACCGGAGGGCGCCGAAAGTGAAAAAAGGCGCTTTTGAGGATAGAGTCCGCAGGAAAGCAGAGAGGGCCAAATTGTCTGTGGCATTTGAAAGGGTTCCAGGAGGCAGTGAGAACCACCATTACTTTTCCCCGTTGGCACCTTTGCTGTGGAAGCAAAAGCTGGACGTTTGTCTTTTTTGCTCCGGAGGCTGCCGAAAGCGAAAACAGGTGCTTTTGAGGATGGAGTCCACAGGAAAGCAGAGAGGGCCAAATTGTCTGTGGCATTTGAAAGGGTTCCAGGAGGCAGTGAGAACCAGCATTACTTTTCCCCGCTGGCACCTTTGCTGTGGCAGCAAAAGCTGGACGTTTGTCTTTTTTGCTCCGGAGGTTGCCAAAAGCGAAAACAGGTGCTTTTGAGGATAGAGTCCGCAGGAAAGCAGAGAGGGCCAAATTGTCTGTGGCATTTGAAAGGGTTCCAGGAGGCAGTGAGAACCAGCATTACTTTTCCCCGCTGGCACCTTTGCTGCGGCAGCAAAAGCTGGACGTTTGTCTTTTTGCTCCGGAGGCTGCCGAAAGCGAAAACAGGTGCTTTTGAGGATGGAGTCCGCAGGAAAGCAGAGAGGGCCAAATTGTCTGTGGCATTTGAAAGGGTTCCAGGAGGCAGTGAGAACCAGCATCACTTTTCCCCGCTGGCACCTTGCTGTGGCAGCAAAACCTGGACGTTTGTCTTTTTACCACCGGAGGGCGCCGAAAGTGAAAAAAGGCGCTTTTGAGGATAGAGTCCGCAGGAAAGCAGAGAGGGCCAAATTGTCTGGGGCATTTGAAAGGGTTCCAGGAGGCAGTGAGAACCAGCATTACTTTTCCCCGCTGGCACCTTTGCTGTGGCAGCAAAAGCTGGACGTTTGTCTTTTTTGCTCCGGAGGCTGCCGAAAGCGAAAACAGGTGCTTTTGATGATGGAGTCCGCAGGAAAGCAGAGAGGGCCAAATTGTCTTTGGCATTTAAAGAGGTTCCAGGAGGCAGTGAGGACCAGCATTACTTTTCCCCGCTGGCACCTTTGCTGCGGCAGCAAAAGCTGGACGTTTGTCTTTTTTGCTCCGGAGGGCGCCGAAAGCGAAAACAGGTTCTTTTGAGGATGGAGTCCGCAGGAAAGCAGAGAGGGCCAAATTGTCTGGGGCATTTGAAAGGGTTCCAGGAGGCAGTGAGAACCAGCATTACTTTTCCCCGCTGGCACCTTTGCTGTGGCAGCAAAAGCTGGACGTTTGTCTTTTTTGCAATGGAGGCTGCCGAAAGCGAAAACAGGTGCTTTTGAGGATGGAGTCCGCAGGAAAGCAGAGAGGGCCAAATTGTCTGTGGCATTTGAAAGGGTTCCAGGAGGCAGTGAGAACCAGCATTACTTTTCCCCGCTGGCACCTTTGCTGTGGCAGCAAAAGCTGGACGTTTGTCTTTTTTGCTCCGGAGGCTGCCGAAAGTGAAAACAGGTGCTTTTTAGGATGGAGTCCGCAGGAAAGCAGAGAGGGCCAAATTGTCTGTGGCATTTGAAAGGGTTCCAGGAGGCAGTGAGAACCAGCATTACTTTTCCCCGCTGGCACCTTTGCTGTGGCAGCAAAAGCTGGACGTTTGTCTTTTTTGCTCCGGAGGCTGCCGAAAGCGAAAATAGGTTCTTTTGAGGATGGAGTCCGCAGGAAAGCAGAGAGGGCCAAATTGTCTGTGGCATTTGAAAGGGTTCCAGGAGGCAGTGAGAACCAGCATTACTTTTCCCCGCTGGCACCTTTGCTGTGGCAGCAAAAGCTGGACGTTTGTCTTTTTTGCTCCGGAGGCTGCCGAAAGCGAAAACAGGTGCTTTTGAGGATGGAGTCCGCAGGAAAGCAGAGAGGGCCAAATTGTCTGTGGCATTTGAAAGGGTTCCAGGAGGCAGTGAGAACCAGCATTACTTTTCCCCGCTGGCACCTTTGCTGTGGCAGCAAAAGCTGGACGTTTGTCTTTTTACCACCGGAGGGCGCCGAAAGTGAAAAAAGGCGCTTTTGAGGATAGAGTCCGCAGGAAAGCAGAGAGGGCCAAATTGTCTGGGGCATTTGAAAGGGTTCCAGGAGGCAGTGAGAACCAGCATTACTTTTCCCCGCTGGCACCTTTGCTGTGGCAGCAAAAGCTGGACGTTTGTCTTTTTTGCTCCGGAGGTTGCCGAAAGCGAAACAGGTGCTTTTGAGGATTGAGTCCGCAGGAAAGCAGAGAGGGCCAAATTGTCCTGTGGCATTTGAAGAGGTTTCCAGGAGGCAGTGAGAACCAGCATTACTTTCCCC